>NC_027756.1:6860891-6865465 GCF_000695525.1 Brassica oleracea var. oleracea
TCATTAATTGTCATATATATATTAGTCATTTATGGTAATTCCGTAGGTTTTATTTAAGGAAAGAAAATATCATATCATATCATTATATCATATAGTTTGACCAACTTATGTATCTAACAACATATAAAAATCGAATGTGGACCTACTTATTTTTCAATTGAATGTAATTGACTACCTAATTGAGTGCCACCTATGCATTGGGGCCTCTTTTAATTAATACAAAATTGAGGTTACATCTTTTCAAATGTTCCTCAATTAATATATAAGGGATTCTTCACTCCATATGTTTATCTTATTTTATTCCAAATTTAATCACTTGAAAAGCAAAGCATATCCATTGTAAAGGAGATTTTTATTGGATTCCACACATAAGTCAATAAGTAAAGGTCCCATATCGTATGTAATTAATTACAAGTAACATAATTAGATTTCTTTTACAATCATTAAACTATATGTATATATATCTTTTTCCAAAATATTTTGTGAAAGGGTTCACTGCCCATATCTTCTAAAAACGACGACCTAATCCAATTTTTGAAGCTATCATATTGGGATGTATATATTTCTAAATAATTTTACAATTTGACTGATAAAAAATGGAGATGTTCATGTAAATTAATAGGATCGAGTGAGCTCCCAACAGTAACAAGTTATTTAATATAATCGGACATTATCGTTCTGATTTTTTTTTGTCTTATAGTTTACATTATTCAATATAATTAAAGTAAGATTCCACTTTGCCTCATTCCTGCTAATGCTTCGCTGTTGATTGAATGAAACTTTTTACAGATATACTAAAACTAGGTGATGATCCGAGTAAATTTTTTATAAAAATAATTGTACTATTGATTATTTTATCGGATTAGTTTTGCAATTTGTATGATTTTTTTTCCAATTTAAAATAATCAAACAAATTTAATAATATGATGGGCATCCATGATGGACTTGAAACCTAGAACAAATGGTAGAAGGCCGAGACCCTAAATTGGCTATATTGGACTCCATTTATAGGTTGTAATAACTTAGCAGGCTTATGTGTTGTAGTTAAAGTTTTATCTATAATATCAAAGCCCTTGGTTTTTGGAGAAAATTACAAAACCATGTCATTCACATTTAATTTTAATAAAATACTCTCTCCGTTTCAAAATAATACATGTTTTAGGATTTTCACGCTTATTAATAAAACATAATTATTAATGGCTTAATGCCTAGTTTTTTGTAATTTTATATTTCTTATATTTATAAACTAATAAGACTTCGAAAAATGCAATTAATGTTTTTGAAGTTTACAATTTTTCATTATTAATTGACAAAAATCGCATTGAAAATATAAAAAATACATCTTTTGAAACAATCTTTTTTTAGAATATTTAACTTTTTTGAAACGGAGGAAGTTTTATTTAGTTAAACTAAACAACCAAATATCTCATATATTTATGGCAACTAATACTTTCCATATTTTTTTGAATAATAATAATTCTGATTTTTATGCGAATATACGTTCTATTTAATTTGAATATCATTTTTCGAGCATAATATTATTTAATGATCTAATATGAGTATATATATGATTTAAAAAAAATTATTTACTAAGTAATTTTGTACATAATAACATCAATTTTGAGTGTTCAGATATATTTTAAAACTTTTCATAAAATTAATTTTAGATGTAAAATAAATAAAAATACAAACTTATCATAGGTTATTAATAACAAAAGAAAACTAATATTGTCATATCAATAAATTTTGATTTTTTCTATTACCATTTTTTTATTTTCTTTAAATGACATAATAAAAATTTCATCAAAATCTAAGGAATCACAAATTTTCAATTTTAGATAATATTAAAAGTGTGAGTTATTTAACCAAAAATTTCAAACTATTTTTTTTTGAGTTTTTAGTGGATCAATCGACTCGGATCGCGGATTTTTTTGATTTTTTAGCGGATTTTATCAAATTTTTAGTTAACAACGTTTCATTAAATCCAAACTGGATTCTACACAAGTCTCCGGATCTATCGGTTCAAACGGGTTTGAGTCGGATATGAAAACAATGCTTGAAAATCAAACATTATAATAGAACATCTTTTTTTGAAACACTAATAAAACAATTTTTAAATTATTTGCTTTCCAATAAAAATTATATATTCAATCAAATTTTTTCAAAATGTTAAAAAAATATCAGCGCTTTTTAAACCGCGGATAAAAATCTAGTTATGTATTTAAAAACAAAAATGGCCGGAACAAAAAAAATTCCTAAAACAAAGCGAAAGCAACAGAAATTTCATACCAAACATATCACGATATGTTCAATTTTAACCGGCTTATATGAACTTGCAAAAACATACATGTACTTTCAAAAAAATTCAAATAACATATATTTTATTTAATTTTTTTGGCGAAATCATACACCAGTCGCCACATCAGATGTCACATCATCTAATTTTGTTAGTGTGGATATATGTCAGCTAATTTTACCGATAAAAAAGCCACGTGTACATTAATTTTTCTTTTAAAAACAAATAGTCATCTTATTTATACTTTTTTTAGAAAATGTACACGTTTATAATTTTTTTTTATTAGTAAAATTAACAAAAATTAACCAAAACATAAATTTAATCTTATAAAAAAGATATATATTCGTTATAATGTTTCGATCCAATCAATTACTCTTATGTTAATCCTGTTTATATGTTTGTACAGAAATTTTTTAGATAGGTTGTCTAATCAGAAAATTTTGTTTTCTGTATCTCCTTCCACGAACTCAGTAATTCCGATGAAGGCTACCAAGTTGTCAAGCTCCTCTTCTTCACTCTCCTCCTCAGATTCTTCCTCATTAATTCCAATCAGTGACTTCCCTCGACACCTCTTTGTTTATGACCAATACCTTTACACCCGAAACACTTGATGTCCCTTCTTGTTGTTGAAGGACATTCTATCTTGTAGTGCCTAAATCATTTGCACTCATGAAATTGAAAATCAACTTTCTTATCAGCCGTTACAATTTCTGATGGACGTTTCTCGGTCTTGATGAAGTTTCTTTCTTTTGACTTTGCTTAGCTCTGCACAACACTTTGTCAAACCTCCTGACCAGTAAGCAAACTGAATCATTGTACTCCTCTTCATCTTTTGAATGTTCTTGTGACACAACTGATATCTTGTGTATTTACATAGTTTTAGCAATCATTTTAGTTCTCAATTTGTCCATTTAGATGCATTTAGAGTATATTTAGGTGCATTGCATATACATTTGTCTCTATTAGGTGATAGAGATGCTATTTCAAATGGTGACTTTGGAGCATCTAGAGATGGTTTGGAGGCAAGATTGGTGATTTTCGAGCATGAGACGAGATGATCAAGTGTCCCAGCGGCTTTGTGACGTCCCAGCGGCCTTATGACCCCATCGAGAAGCCGCTGCAAGCACTCGAGGAACGGAGACTAAGTGTGGGAGCGGCCTTGCGCAGCGGTGTGCTGAATCCGCTGGGAAAACACCCCACTCCCTGCCGCATATGTACTTGTTGCAGCGGCCTGATGACGAAGACTGCAAGAAGCCACTGTGAGAGCCTCATCGGCCTGGTGGAGCGGTTTGCCTTAGCCGCTGTGAGTCCAGAAAGTCAACGTTTCTTCTTAGTCATCTGAAATCAAAATCATATGCCCATGATTCCTCCTTTATCTATTTGATTGAAAGTTGCTAGTTAGTAGTGTTATAAACTTGTTTACTTGGTTGAATCACCTTATCACTTGATTGCACTTAGATTAAGTTTGAACTTGCATTCTCTTTGCATCAAAACTCTTAGAAATGGATTGACATCTTAATTACTATAATGATTTGATTATTGGACCCTTGAAAAGTCCATTTCAACAACAAGAGCTATTCTTTTCCCTTTCTTTTCTCAGCCTAGTTCCATCTCATGAGCTCTGAACATTCCAACTACTTCATCAAAGCTTATCTCATCAGTGTTGAGTGAAACCAACATAGCTTCCTTGTAAGCAATGTACTTGCACTACAAGAAAACACAAGTTTAGCGAGGAAACTTAACGAAGAAAATTAATCCTCGTAAATTTACGTCGACTTTACGAGAAACTTACGAGGAAATATAAAATCAACGTCATTTCCTCGTAAAATAACGACGAAATTATTTCGTCATAAAGTCGATGTAATGTCACGTGGCTTTTACGAGGAAATACGCTTTCCTCGTAAACTCGACGTAAATGTAGCGTGTACTTTACGAGGAAATATTTTACGTCTAATTAGCGAGGAAATTTTGAATCCACCATACATGAGCAAAATAAATTAATTTCTACGTTTTCTTTATTTTTGCAGGTACAACAAATTTGAGCCTTTCATCTTAGCTTCACAAGCAGACCAAATTAGCTTCCTTCCATACCCTCAGATGAGAGAATCTGGAATAAATTGGTTAGCCGTGATCAAAGTTACACCTCGAGGACGAATCATCAGTGGAGAAGAACCACCATTGCAAGAAGAACAGATAAATGAAGTCGAAGAACCTGAACAAGAAATTGATGACATCCTTCTCATTGATCCGCATAATCATGAGTACGAAGATCTTACCG
>NC_027756.1:6866888-6889883 GCF_000695525.1 Brassica oleracea var. oleracea
GATTGATGTATTTGTTTTTAATAAGATTGATTTTCAGACTTAATGCATGTGATTTGATGAATTTAATCATGAAAAGCTATTTATATAATTTGATTTTGTGTAAGGTAATGGGAGTTTGTATTAGAAATAAGAGATTGAGATTATAAATTAAGGAATTGTGGTTTTAGAATTTGGGGTTTGGAATGGAAAGAATAGATTGAGGTTAAAGGGAAGATGAGTTTGGGGTTTGGAATATATGAAGTAGAAGACAAGGAAGATGAGGTTTGGGGTTTCAGATATTAGGGATTTAAACATAATCCTCGTAATTTCCTCGTAAAATAACGAGGAAATAACGACGAAATTAAAAACTAAAGAACGCGGGACTCGTTAATTCCACGTAAACAGAAATCGTCGTAAAGACCTCGCAACCGGAAAACGCGGGCCTTGCTATTTCCTCGTAAAATGAAAACACGGGCCTTGTTATTTCCTCCGTAATTTAACGTGGGATTTACGAGGAAACAAAACACGGGCCTTTGTAATTCCTAGTAAATTTACGAGGAAACGAAACACGGGCCTCGCTCATTCCACGTAAGTTTACGAGGAATTTACGACGACTACTAATTTCTTATATATACCCGCGAGCTTCGCCTCCCGTTTCCTCTCCACTTCCTCTCCCTTTCGTAGCTATGGTACTTTCTCTCTCTATTTCCTCTCTAATTTGTTTTGTTTAGGGTAGATTAGGTGGTTAGTATAGGGAATTTAGATAGGTTTACTGATTAGTGTTGATTAGGCGGTTAATGTAGAGAATTTAGCTACATTTATAGAATTTGTTAATCCGGAATGAGAGTCCTTGTTGAGGAACTTGCGACGACAAAATCTCATTCCAGACGAGTCATCATCCCACACACATGCCGAGGCATCCCAAGGCGGTTGTAGAGAGGAGGAGTGATGAATTCTACTGGGCGATGAACGACTCTTAGTTTTTTTTTCGGTTGTTGAATTATAAATTCAAAACTTATTTATATATAAAATATTTTGGTATTGATTTTTTTTAAAAAAATTATTTAAATTATAATTTTAATAATAAATTAAATAATTTTAATTATTTTTAAATTATATTTTTATATTTTGTCAAATATAACGAAGCAAATTTGTAGCTAATTTACGATTTCTTTACGTGGAAACTTAACGAGTATTTTACGAGGAAATGACGAGGAATAATAAATGAGTACTTTACGAGGAAATGCTTTCAAGTATTTACGTGTTTTTTACGAGGAAATACTTTCAAGATATTTACGTGTAATTTACGAGGGGCACCTTTTGAGGTATTTACGAGGAAATGAAGCGACGTCCTTACGTGGTCTTTACGACAAAATATTGTTCTTCGTCTTTACGACGAAATCATTTACTCGCTAAATTACGACGAATTGGCGAGGAAATATGTGTTACGACGAACGTTTAACGACGAAACGTGTTTCCTCGCTAATTCCTCGTAAACCCGATTTTACGAAGAATTAGCGAGGAAAACCGCCGTCGTTAAATTTGTGTTTTCTTGTAGTGTTGAGCGGAAGACATCTAAGAAACTTCTTGACCAGCTTTTTTGTCTTTGTATTTTTCTCGCTACAGTCAGCTGTTCCTGAGCTATTCCACTGATATACGAGCTGAATTCTTCAGCTGGCTCATGTTCTCCGACCCTTCGGTTCTCAAACTTCGATGCAAGGAAGTCCAATTGTGAGCTCTTCACTTTAGTGGTTCCTTTACGCTTCCTTAGCTGTCTCACATCCTTGGATTAACTCAAAGTTTTTCTTGGTGACACTTGCATGTATCACAGACATCACCCTTGAGTTGAACTTCGCCAGCTTCAGCTCCGTCTCCGTTCAGTCTTCTTCAGGTTTGTTGGATTCAACACCGTCTTTTCCCTTGACCTTTGGCTTAGTCCATCCTGAAATGATTGACTTTCATGCCATGGCATCGATACCTCGAATGGTTGACCTCATCATTGACTTACACAGCCTATAGTTGGACGCATCCAAAATCACCCTTGCAGTGGAAACACATTCATGATAGTTTTTCATTTCTTTCCCAAGGTCTCACCTGTTATACAATTGAATGGGTGACCGCTCTGATACCAATTGTAAATGCAAGAACTATAGCAAGAATTGTAACACATAGTACACTAAAAAATATCTTTTCAAAATAGTTTTCTTTAAAAGAAAACTTGCAAATATCTCTTTAAACAGAACCTCAACAAGATCAAGACCCTCTTGACATGCTGCACTAGCCTCACACGTCTTAATATCGAATACAAAACCTTAAAACCTTTCCCTTTAGGCTTTTGTGCTTCATTCACTTACAAGTTTATGAAACTTATACTTATGCCAAGAATACAATTCTAGTGACAACCCTAATACCCAGGTGAAGCATGACTATTTATTCACAATAGTCAATCAGCTAAGTTAGCCTCCAAAGAGATTTTTACAAAAAAGCCAAACATGATAAGTTCCCTAAAACTTCTTCCAAGTCTCTATGAACCTTATACTGTGAGATCATCCTTCTCCAAGATGAATCTCTACACTCTTGCTCTCCAAGTGATATTTGCATTAACTCTCACTTGATCGTCAATCCAGTTTTCAAGTCTTTAGCTCTGTCCTATCTTGATCACTTCACCCGCATACTCGCTATAGTAGGTTGCCGTACTTGCAACTGACACAAGATGTCCACCTGATCTAATTTGCATCTTCAATTCTGCCATTATTGTTTGCTAAGATTTGAAGTGTGATGAAAGAGGAAGTACGTTGCAATGAGAGAAATAAAGGAGACCAACATTCTTATTTACCGGAGTGATTTCATGCGAGCAAGGGGGAAATAGTGGGGTATTAACTGTGACTTACTAGGAGTGGTGCGTCTGAAGCTTTAAAGGACGAACTTAATTAAAGATATGGTGTTGACTTATTAGAGGCATTATAGACAAAGCTTCTAGGAATGGGGTAAAGAAAATGACTTTGAAACGAAGAAGACGAATGTAGAATGATTGGATTGAGTTAGGGCTGTTGTGATCCCATTAGTATAAGAGTCGTTTTGCTCAATTTACCCTTTATACATATACATATCATGACAATAAGGTAGGCTTTTTATCTTCACTATTATTTGGGTTGATTATAGTAACCCTTATGTTTTGAATGATGAGATGTCATTTCATCAAAAAACATAATGTTCTTGAGTGATGAGAATTGAGAAGGCGGAAAGATAAAAGAGAATATATATCTTTACAAAAATTTATATTATCTTTTTTTTTACTCACAAATTCATTCATTAATTAACTATTAATAAAAAAAATAGAACATGTATAATTTACTTTATTTGCATTGACAATTTTTTTACTAGGTTTTTCAGATTAAGAATAATATAAAAAATAAAAATATCTAAGAGATGCATGAGAAAATCTTCTCTCATTTGATTGATCCAACTTACCTTTAGAGAAATGTTTCTACCATTTGTCATTCAGTTAATCGTCAACATTTAAAACTATTACTTTTAGTGTGTAGAAACTCAAGATGGGTTCTACCATGCTCTTACATTCTCTTGTTTCCCTTTTGTTTTACAATACTATTTTCACACACCTCAATTCATTCGTGAAAAATAAATAATTTCAAATCGTACTTTCATACAAGAGAAGAATCATTAATCTAAACCACAACAATACAAGCAGGAGGGATAGATATGTGAAAGAATCAAAGGGAAAGGATTTGACATGATTAATACAGGTGAAAGGAAAAACTAGAGAGCTCTGCCATTGTCTTCTCATTTTTTTCTCCAAGTTATCTGCGTAACCCAAAAACAAAATAAACATGAGTGATGAAATCGTACAATATAATATTATCGTACACAATTGCATGCATATTAATGTACTTCAATAATTGGGTTAAACACGTGTGAGTAATATATAATTTCTTAGTGAAGATGGAAGTTTTAATTAAAGGAAAGAAAAATTAGCATACCCTTTAACTGGACTAAATTTCTCAGATGGAGCAAGTGTAGCCCGGAGGTGGGTTTTTGCCACAGGTAAGAAGAAGCTGAAGAGCAACTGGGACGTACAGCTTAAGGTTAAGAGCTTTAATCTTAAGTGTAGTGCAGAGACAAGCTGCTGCTTCAACTTCAACGAGGCCTTTAAGTAGCGGACAGCATTTGTTAGCTGCTGGGTCTCCAAGCCCTATCTTTACTAAACCTCCCAACAAGTCAACACACGCCCCCAACTTCAGCGTGTCTATTGGACATGTCGCCTTCCCAGTGCCTGATGGAGGCTTATGGCTACCCGGGGGTGGAGGGCAATCTTTTCCTCCTGGAGTAGGAGGGTTTGTCCCCGGAGGAAGAATAGGACCCACAATCGGCAATGGTGGCAGTGGCAATGTGGGTAGCCCTCCCACCGGAGGTATGGGTAGCCCTCCAACCGGAGGTATGGGTAGCCCTCCCACCGGAGGAAGTGGTAGTTCTGGGACGGTCACGGGAGGTACAGGTAGCTTTGGGACGGTGACAGGAGGAACAGGTAGCTTAGGAACTGTCACCGGAGGAACTGGAAGCTTAGGTACGGTCACTGGAGGAACAGGTAGCTTCGGAACTGTCACCGGAGGAACTGGAAGCTTAGGTACGGTCACTGGAGGAACAGGTAGCTTTGGAACTGTCACCGGAGGAACTGGAAGCTTAGGGACAGTCACTGGAGGAACGGGTAGCTTGGGAACAGTTACAGGGGGTTTAATGGAGGGTTTTCCACCCTTCCTGTGGTTGCAGGAGCCACATGAGAAGGATTGTTGGGGAAAGAAGATAATGCAAATGAGAATGAAACAGAGAGAAAGAGATGAGAGTTTGGATGACTCCATGTTGAGAAGAGTGGATGGAGGAAAGATAAGAAAGGTTATATGAATATATAGGGCAAGAATGGAAAGACGGGATCACGTGAACATGGGGGCTACTTCTGCAATAAGAAGAGAAGCCCCAAAATAAGCATGGTTGGCACTTATCATAAGAATACAAATTCTATTCATGACCCATCGCTATATATCATCACATGTCGCCTCTTTTTTTTCACGGCTAATTTATATTGGGTTTACTATAAGTATGTATATATATACATATATACAACCATGGTCTGCTAAAAGTTTAATATATACTAAATTTTTTGATCCATGCACCAGTGCGGATGTTATTAATTTTTAATGTATAATATTTATAATTGCTTTTGTTCAGTATGTGTTTGTATATGTTTGAATTTGTTTTGTTATATTCGCCATGGTATTTAACTTCTGAAGGTTTATTATTTGCTGAACCGTTGTATTGTGTGTATAATATAAACAGATTGTTAATTTCATGTTTTAGTTACACTTTGGAAAGTTTTATTGAGTGTAGAATTTGGTTTTATTGTGTGTATTTTTTTTTTTTTTTGACAACAAAAAATTTACAGACTCATATTGACTCTGTAAACCAAATCGGTAACTCCGCATCCATGTGAACGACGAAAGACGACTGATTCCTAGCACTGCGTGCTAAGCTATCCGCCCGTAGGTTCTCCGTCTGTGGTACATGAACGATGTCTGAGTTGAGAAAACTGATTTTTAAATTGTGTGTATTGTGTGTATACTATAGACAGATTGCGAATAAAACCAAATTCTACACTCAATAAAACTTTCCAAAGTGTAACTAAAACATGAAATTAACAATCTGTCTATTGTGTGTATACTATAGACAGATTGTTAATTTCATGTTTTAGTTACACTTTGGAAAGTTTTATTGAGTGTAGAATTTGGTTTTATTCGCAATCTGTTCGTGCTACTATGAAATTCTGTTTTCAAAACTAAAGTGAAAAATACACAAGTTCATTTCCAATGTGTTCATGGTAGTGTAAATCATAAGCATATCATTATTCAAATATATATGATTTTGATGTTCTATATTCCGATAACTTCATGTATGCGTACCCAGTTTGTCATGTGTGTGTAAATGATTAGTAATCCTTGACACGATGACCGTTTAATTATTTATACGAAATCGTTTTGTTATGTCTCATTTGTTTAAATAAACCAGGATAAATAATTTGGTTATAAGTTTATATTATGTTTCATGTTGATTAATAATTTTAGACTATGCATTAGGTAGAGGACGTTAGGATTAGTTCTAGGGAGTTGTCTAAATATTTAGGAGGTGTTATTGGTTTATATATTTTGATTGATTTAGAAATTCATATAGTATTTATAAATCCATATAAAATATACAAATCCGGAGGTATTCCCTCGGATTTGATTCTTTGTATTTTTAACTAAAAAATAAAAACAAATCCATTCAAATCCATTATAAAATCAAATATATTAGTAAATCCGTACGATTGAATAACACTTGATTTGATATAGAATTTATGAATCATTAAACCAATAACACATGATTTTAATACAGATTTTAAAATCATAGAACCAATAACACTAGATTTAGTTCGGATTTTCAAATCCATTAAAATACAACTACCAATAACCCCTACTAAAGTACTATTAATGAAAATCTAATCTATTATTAAATCCGTATGATTGAATAACACTTGATTTAGATTAGAATTTATAAATCATTAAACAATAACATATGATTTCAATAAGAATTTTAAATTCATAGAACCAATAACACTAGATTTCAATATGAATTTTAAAATCATAGAAGCAATAACACTAGATTTTAAAATCATAGAACCAATAACTAATAACACTTTTTGAGAAACTTATTTGTCAGCAACCAACGCTGATGCTGTAGTTAAAATTTATATAAACCAATAACATTTCCTAATCCAGTAGAACATCAGCATTGGTCGCTGACAAATAAATTTTTCAAAAAGTAAAAAAAATAAAATTTTTAATTATTTTTATTTCTGTCTAAATCATTACACCAATCATTATTGGACGGGTGGAAAAACGTTTCTCACTTTTTGCTTGTGAGTACCTTTATAAAGAGATGTTTCTAGTCGAATGTGTTTCTCTTTCTTACTTTATCCATTTTTTATATTTGTTTGATAGGAAAATACTCTTAGAGGTACCGCCACTACAGATGCTCTTAGGTTTTAGTTTAAAAGGAGTGACATTTTTGTATTCCACATGAAATTGAAGTTAAATCCCTTATATATTAATCTCAAAGCATTACAACAAGAGCATTACAACATGTTTTTGTAACCACGTGTCATCATTGGAATGATTATTAGAATTCTTAAAAAAATAAGTTGGTCCATATAAATATATATTATATTATTATTAAACTAACTATTAAATTTAATAGTAGTGTACAAAAGAATATTCTTAAATCTTTCTTTAAATAAAAGTTGCGGAATTTCCTAATATGATAAACATATATATGACAATTAATGATAATGAATTATACATATTTGATAGCAATTTTTGTATCTTCTATTTTTTTTTAATTTATACTATTAAAAAATTAAACAATCACATTAAGCACATAATTAAAAAAATTAGATTTGTTCTTATATGTTATATTTTAATTTTTTAAAACAACTATAAATTATTAAAAATGGTAAAAATCTCACACAGAAAATTTTGTGATCAATAGCTTATTTGTTTTTTTGTTCAATCAATATACAATAAATCGTATGAATATGAAGTCTCATTAATAAATATTCATATTATATATATTTCATTTAAATTAATTATCTACTATATTAAAATATAAAATGTTAATTTCAAAATTATTGAGATCTTGATATTTTAATTTTGATATTTGTATTGAAAAATCTCACATTAATTTTTTATGTGATTAGCGGTTTAAATTTTTGTTACAGTAAATATACAAATGTCAATAAAATCATATGAGTAGAAAGTGTTAATAATAAATATTTATATTAAAATATACTATATATATATATATATATGTGAATATCACTAAAGTTTAATTATATACCATATAAAGTAAATAAAATGATTGTTTTGATTTATTTATCAAAAAAATGATTGTAAATAAACAAAATGTATTAGTTTCGATTTATGTGTTTACTCTAATGTATATACTTTTATATATATAAATTAATTTTTAAATAGGTGTTTTCTAATATGTTATTTGATCCTCAAAATTCAAGAAATACACTTCTTCAAATCGAAGTGTTTTTTAATATTGGAAGCAATATATATATATATATTATTTCATTCAGATTAAATAATTTAGTCTTCATTTTTATTCCTAAATTTTTTTTAATGAAATATCATAATAATATTCCGATTACTTCCTTTTGAGTTTGTTCTATGAATGAGATATTTGATCATTCGTCTAATATTGTTTTTTCCTTAATACCCTATCTAGCTATTATAATTGTAAGAATGTGAGATTTGAACTATTTATTATAAGTTTTCTGGTTTATCATTTAATAAATCAAAAAGTTACTAGTTAATATAATAGTTTACATGCATATACTAGAATGATAAACTATTATATATATTTTTATTGGTATACTCTAAGTAACTAAACCTCAGAAGCGTAGGTTAATAAAATAAATAATTTGTTTTATTGTTTTAGAATTAGATGATTTTTAGACCAAACTGGTGAATATATACTAGACAAATATTTATATTTCACTTATATTCTATAACAGTTTAATATATTAGATTTGAACACAAACCTATGAATACAATTTGCCGGTGATTTTCTTCAAAATTTTGATTCTTAGATATGTAGCTCGGGTGAAACTAATTTTTACAGATATCCATCTTTTTAAATTGACATTTATGTAATTCATCAAATTCACATAATAAGTTATAAGAAAAAGAAACAAAACTCATATCAGTGAAACAGAAACGAGAATGATAGCACAATTTTATAGAGGTAAAAAATGAAATCACTTACGTAAAGTCAATAGTAGACAAATCGAGAACATAAAACTTAATCCCCTTTCATTATTTTACAATCGATCTTGCATATCTGGTTTTGGTGATTTTTTTCAGCCGCAAAACTTAATTTTCTTTTGTGCATATGAAGTCTTTTAAATAATTAAAGTGAGATTTAATACGTTAACTTTTCAACAACGATAATACATTTAAGAGAACAATATTTGTATTCGTCATTTTGTAATTGATAAAAATTGTAGTTTTGCAAAATGATAAAACCATTTAATGAAAAAAAATAGTATAAAAAACGCATCACGCATGTGCGCGGATTATCATCTAGTTCACAATGTACTTTTTTTTTAATAGATAAGATATATATATTCGTTTATGTAAACTCCATTCTACAAGCTTAGTTCCATCTTATACTTCTTTTCATATGTGCTTTGCGTGGGATAAACATTGAATATACAAATTACTTTTACATACAATTATTTATTATGCGTTCTTGTTTATATTATAAATAATAATATAATAAATATATATTGAATAATTAATAATTCAACAACAATTACGTATATACTTAAACTGGCACGATCACATAAATTAAAACAATCATTTGTTTATTTACAATAATTTTATGATAAATTAATCCAAACAATCACTTATATCTATTTGTATGGTATATAATTAAATTCAATTGATACTATCATATATATGTAATACATAATTTTTTTTAATATGACTATATATTTAATGAAGCTTTCATACTCTTACGGTTTCGGTTTCATGATTATTTGTATCTTCTTAATTATAACAAACATTTTTTTTTTTACTTGGCTTTCATATTAAAGACTAAAAGAAATAAAGAGATACATCCTAAAGCGGCTTTAGTGTTAGGTCTATGGGTCATGCCCAGTGATAAACAGAACACACATATTTTAGAACTAAGTTGGATTGCTGAAGGTAAAGAGGAGGCCCATTAGCCATTCAGTTGAGGAAGAATCGATCACTTTCTATGAGCGGAGAAACCATAGTTGAGACATCGCCGATGAAGCTCGACCATTTGTTTCTCTGAATGTCTGGATCCTGTTGCGTATATGCCTGTCAAGCAAGGAGATCAGCGTATCTGAGAGCGGAAAGTTTGTTGATGGAGTCTTGTGTTTCTCTCATTCCACAACCAGTAGGTTGTAGCTTGGAAGGCGAGGATAGTTAAACGTCTCAAGTCTTTGTTACCACCGAGCGATTGAAGTTGATTGATTGTGGAGTCCCAATCAGTTGAAGGTTGAAGCTGACATCTATTCGCCACCGCGAACCACACCAAGCGACTATAAGCGCAATCAAAGAAGAGATGATTCCTTGACTCCACCCCAGAATTACACAGCAGGCAAACCGGATCAACACCCAACAAGCCCCATCTCAACAATCTATCCTTCATAGGGCATCTGTCTAGGTGCACTAACCAAGTCAAGAAGCTCTGTCGTGGGATCCCGTAAGGGCACCACACCACCGAAGCCCATGGGACCATTTGCTTAGGTCCAATTGTGTAAGTGTAAATGTCTCCAGTGCTAAACCTGTCTCCCATTTTCCCATTCACTTCCCAATCATACGAGTCATCATCTGATGATAAGATGACCGTTGTGAGATGAATCTGTAGAGCTAACTGCTGCTCTGTTCTTGCAGGTGGGAGATTCCAATGATCATTGTCAAACAGGGAAGACACAGTTGCATCTTTCGGGATTCCCAATCTTCGAGTAGAGGCGTTAAGGTAGTTCGTGAGGTTACCAAAGGGGGACCAGTTGTCATACCAGAAACGAGTGCTTTGTCCATTACCCAGGCGACGCTTAATGAGTGGAAAGACCAGATCACGACATTTAATCAGCTTGTTTGCGAGCCATGAGTTAGTAGGGCTTGTGTTGATGGTCCAGTAGTTAGAAAGAGAACCTTTGAGGATCACTTCCTTGTACCAGCACACCCAAACCGAGTCAGGCCTGAAGAAGAGGAGCCAGATAAGTTTTAAGATGCACGCTCTATTCCATGAGTAAAGATCTTTCACACCTAGACCTCCCTGCTCCTTAACCCTCTCCACAATATTAGAATAATTCTCTCTATTAAGTTGTTTTAAGGTTTTTTTTAAGCATTTCAACTTCCAACACAGCGACGCTAGGTTGACACAAAAACTTCCGGCTTCAAACCATGCTTCACGAACCACCTCAGTAAAGCTCGGATGTTTGGTTAGATAGTTTTGGAACTTGTAAGGCTGGGTACCGGCTTTAGGAAGTTGGAAGGCTAGGTCGATGAGACAAGGAGAGTGGTCAGAGGTTTCGGTAGGGAGGAAAGTAGCAGTGGCATGAGGAAAAGCAGTAATGACATTGTTATTTATGAGACATCTATCAAGCTTCTTTGCAACTGGGGTTGAGGGTTGCTTATTGGACCAAGTATGAGTCGCTCCTTGGTACCGAAGATGAAAGACACCTAGCTGGAGCAAACAGTCCCGAAATTCATAAATATTGGCCATGCTAGAATTTTCATTGAAAGCAGAGTGCTCGGATCGATGAAGAATCTGATTAAAATCTCCACCAAGGAGCCAAGTCTTTGTGCCAAGATCAAGGGAAGAATGAAGGCTTAGCAGTTCCACCCATAGATCAGTTCTTTCCTCACTCAAGTTGGATGCATAAACAGTCGTGAAGAGAAAGGAAGCACAAGCAGGGAGGGTGATCTCACAAGTGATCATCTGGCGAGATTGAGTAACGACACGCAGCTTGACAGGATCCTTCCAGATAAGTACTATTCTTCCATCCTTATCAGATAAATGGTTTGATTGATAGTGCCATCCTCTACATAGAGTAGGCATCAGCTGTACCAACGAAAGTTCCTTAATATGTGTTTCCAAAATTGCTCCGAGTATAGGTTTATGGCTATTGAGCCAATTAATAAAGGTCTGATGCTTGCTCGGGTCATTTAGACCGCGAACGTTCCAAAAAAAAAGTTTACAACTCATCAGGAAGAAAAAAGGTTGTCTCAAGCAGGCTGGAGATGAGGACTAGTAGTGAGGACTGAAAACGGGATAAAAGAGTTGGGGTTGAAGTTTGGAGTGTCTGATATGAAAGCGCCTAAACCTTCATGAAGGAAAGGAGAGATATGGGTCTGGTTAGAGGTTTTGGTGGAGTCAATGGAGTTTTGAGGTGGGGAAAGTGAAGGAGAAGAACAGGTTCTTTTCAGGGAAGGTTTACGTGGCTTGTCAGAAGGACTTTGAGGGAGAGAATGGATTTTAGTAGGGTCTTTAACAGGCTTGGAAACGGATATGGGAGTCAGGAATGTTGGTGGGGGAGGTACAAAAGAGCTTTTTGAGGTTGAGTTTTTTTTAGGAGTAGAGGAACAAGACGCATCTTTAGAAGCGGAAGCAGGAACTTGCTGCTTCTTGGCTACGTAGTGCTTAGTTTGGGATGGTTCAGAGGGCTTTTTGGCTGGAGTTGCTAATCCTTTTCCTTTTTGTTTGTTTGCAGTCGGAACTGGTGCTGGTGGGACCTTGAGACAGTTACGAACAACATGACCCAGTTCTTGACAATGAGAGCAGGTAGCAGGCAACCACGGGTAATCAACCTGAACCTCCACCACCTCTCCACTTTGACGTGAGAATTCAACGACTTTAGGAAGTTGCTTAGTGAGATCGACCTCTACCTTGACGTGGGAGAGTGTAAGGCTGACCAGATTCAAGGTAAAATCATCTGTCTCTCTTGGATCCCCAACTAGTCCTGCAACTAGACTGAGTCCTTGCTGGTGTCGTAAGTCGAGGGGAACCCCAGTTAGATGAGCCCAGATTTTGATCGAACTAAGAATAGGAGTAGTTGAAGAATGACTAGCTGCCCATTGTGCTGTATGAAACATAGAATCACCAATGTACCAAATATATTTTTCCAGAATATTTTGGCGCAGGTAATCACTGGTGATGCGGACAATGGCTGAATGGTTTAAGGGGTTGTTGTGGATCTCTAGTCTTTTCCCTTTGCCCCACATATGGTTGAGAACACTCTGAATCTGATGGAAAGGTGGAGATCTTCCATTAAAATAGCAGACAATGAAATCCTTATGCATTTCTGCCCCTTTCTGAAAGACAGAGTCATGAATCATTACACGAGGACGACCGTTATCTGCAATGGTTACAAGAGCCAATCTAGTGAGAGATTTATATCCTTTAACACGAAGTTGTTCAGCAAGAGTCGGGATAAGGGGGGAGGGTGATGAAAGGTTTGGTTAGGGGGCGGAGAGGCGGCTTGGGTCTTAGGCAATGGTGGAAGGGAGGAAGGGTTTGAGTTTGGGTCATGGACAGTGGGGAGTATTCTGATACCTACAGAGGCACCATTAGTTATCAGTGGGGAAGAACTTCCCGGTGGAAGAACAGTAAAGGTCTCAACTGCTGTTCCCACACCGGAGCCAGTAGGAGAGACAGTTGTTTCAGCTTCAGAGGTAGTTGTTGGGTTAGGGTTTCCTGTAGCGGGAACATATCCAGATTGGATCTGAGAGCCAGAGGCAAAGAAGTTTATGGATTGCTCAGTTCCAAGCACAAGAACTGGAGAGGCTAGTGGAGAAGACTGAGTCATAGTGACATCAGTAGTTGAGGGTGAGGAGCGACGAGAGGCACATGTAGGTTTGGAAGCGGCTGCCGATAAGGGAGGGAATTGGATGGGGGAGAGTGGAGGGTTCTGGTCTGGAGGGTCAGGAGGGGGGGGCTGGGGGAGGGAGGAGAGCTTCACCTGAGGCAGGTGACGACGGTTCGAAGGCGGAAGATCAGCTAGGAATGGTCCAACGAGACTGCATTGGGAAGTGTGTCAGAGAGAAACTGACTTTTGTAACAAACATTTTATAACAATTTTTTTAAACAGTGATAAACAGAACGAAGTAAACTCAAAATAAGCATAAAACTATAAACACTGATAACTGTTAAATATGGGTCTGACAATATCGATAACTCCAAGCTTGTCAACGAATAAGAATCGGTTTCGCAGTCTCATGCCTATGTCATAGAACTTTAAAATGTGTAAAGAACAGTTTTTTTTTTCTGCACCAAACTCTTATATTAAACTAAAATCTGGTGGACGAATACATCCAGAGGTAAACTTCACAGCAAGACGAAATCAAAAACTATTACAACAAAAGATAAAAGCGTTAAAAGGGCGAAAATACCCATAGACATATTTCACTTGAGACTCTAAAACTGATGTTCCTAAGAATATACTAAGATCGAGATATGGACTGACAAAAAATACCTAAAGATTGGGTTTTGTTGACGGTTGGTGAACATCAACACTGGTGATACATTGGCTTAAGACAAGTTAAATTATCGTTTTAACATATAACTAATATAAAAAGCTGCAGAAATCATAATTTTTAGGAATGTAGGAATAGTGAAAAGCCAATACCAAAAATCATAAACTCAGTCTCTTACTTCTTTCCATATTAAATTACGAAACCAATAACAAACAACATATACTTCGCCCAAAATATAATAGAGGTAAGGACGACAGATGAAATACAGCAAGACAGACACGTGAAATTTGGGATGCGTTTTTGTTTTTTGGTGCTTTGTTGTGTAGTTTCATGAAAGAAAATTTACATGTGTGCCTGGACCATTTAATCTTTTTCTTTATAACTTTCTTACTTTCTTACCTTTTTATCGTTTATTTTACAAAGGAGTCCGACGACGAACTAAGAATTTGATATACAAGTACCAGTTCATATAATTTATGTATCAATCTATATCACAGTACACCGTAAGGTTAATAATCTAGATAACAGTGAAGCTTTTTTTGGTAAAAAATAACAGTGAAGCTTTATTAAATCATGTTAGCAAATAGTAATCATTTTTGTTAAAAAAACACTAGTTTTGTCAATTACATACACAAAAATTTAAGTTGAAGTAGGGAAATGTCCATATTGGAAGAAAAATTAAATATATAATATACAAAAAGTGTGACAATTTGTCAACAAATGACACAATTAATTTTACACGCGCGTGATCGTGATCGTGTTTTTAATACAGCATCAAATCATAAATTTAGAGTATAGTATAGAATTTACATTCATTAACAGTATAGTATGTTTTTTAATTGCATGTAATTTATTGTAAATTTATATTTTTATTCTATTTTTTCTACAATAATAAAACTCTTTATCTTTAAAATCAAAAAGAAAAAAATGGGAATATGATTTACATAAAAAGTTGTCAACGAAAATGATGGAAGAAGTGGAAAAACTATCATATAAAATGAAGGAGAAGAAGAAATAGTGAGAAAGGTGAAAAACAATAAATAGGGAAATAAAACTTCGGGCGATGATCGCTACGATTTTACTAATAGAGGTAACTGAAGAGAAAAAAGAAGAGGAAGATAATGAAGAAACCAAAGAGGAAAAGGAAGAAGAGGAAGATAATGAAGAAGCCAAAGAGGAAAAGAGACGACAAAGAGAAAGAAGATATATTTTTACATTGAAGATGTACTGTTTATGACTGATAGAAAATCTTAGATTAAAATTTTTATGACTCAAATTTTACAGAAAATACAGATAAAATATAATTAACACATGCTTGTTGGGAAATTGGATTGAATATACATAGCAATACCAAAAATCAAGTTTATAACCATAATAATTCTTTGGCTATGATATTCTTTGTATAGTATGTATAAAGACAAAAAATGTCTTTCATCCCACTGTTTCATTCTCACTCTCACTTACATCGTTGATCTCATTCTTCTGAAACTATTTTTTCTTTTCCAAAATTTATATTGATCTTTGTTCTCTTTCTTTTATCTCATGATCATTACAAGTATTATGAAATTCTTGGAAAGTGATACTTTGCATGCCGTGCAATCATCTGATCCAACAACTGTGTCTGATCACTTTTCTTCGTATCTTTGTTTAGGTTAACAATTTTATTACTTTTGATATATGTGGATTGAGAAACATAGGATGCGTAGAACTATCAGAGAAGAAGAACAATACACATTGCGTTGTACTATTCCATTTGATAAACATAAAATAGTACAACGCAACATGTATTGTTGCATCATCTCCACGTCTTTCTCCTCCTCCTCTTCCATCACCATCAGTTACTACAAAAGATCCCACATGTAGCATCGCCACGTTCAACTGTTTCATCACCACAACCATCGCCACCCGTAATCTCCTTACCTCTTCCCAACATATCTTTTTCTCCTCTTCCACCTTTCGTGGTAGTTCTTTTCCTCCATCATTCATGGCAACACCCTTCAATCCTTCTGCAAATTGTATTTTCTCATAAGTTTCATGATTTTTAATATTCACCTTTCATACTCAAATTTAGTCGAATAGAACTATCGTTTTACGATCTCTTTTTCAAGTTTAAGAAAAATGCTCGAAAACTTTTATATATATAAGACTATAACTTTCTCTCTTTGTGTTTCATCTTTTTTTCTCTTCATCTTCTTTTTCGTCTCTCTTATTCTTCCTCTTCGTGATGTACTATTGGTGTAAATAGATTGTTCATTCATATATATTTAATAGATATAGTATAGTTTAGTATAACATTCCCAAGCTATCACACTAACTTTGACCCCTCAATTAATTAGGTATACACAAAAATAAAAAGCTTATGTGTTTGTGTCGAGTATTCCATACTATATTATAATCATATACATTATAGTCATGTAATGGATGAAATTCAACCTCTTAACTAAATTAATTTTTATATGACTATACTATATGGTATGTAGTACAATGTGACAACTTTAGGTGTAGAGTGTCAATATCACGTGCACCCGCCTTAAAGGAGAGTTTGGTCATGTTTGTGCGCAAATTGTCTCATCCGCTGCTTTTAACTGTAGCATGAGTATATTCTTATAGAGCAAAATCACTCATGCTTATTTACTTTTAATATATATTCTATTTTATATTTCTCAAATGGAATAGAATACATTTATATCTCACTCTTTCAGCTGTTTGGACGAAAAAATTATTTTCTTAAATCCATATATTTATCTTTTTATAGTTTACATATTTTTTGCTTTCAGAAATTGATTCCTCTGATTAAAATTTAATTTGGATGATTAGAATATTCTAAATGCACTTTGACAAAGAAAAAACTATAAATGAAACTTTTAAAAATAAAAGAGACATTAATAAACAAATGCGTGAGAAAAAAAGAGAAAAGCTTGTTTTTCATCAGTACATTTTTTTTTTAACCACATCAGTACATATTATATGTACAATATTTTGCCATCCATTTGCCATAGTTATATACTAATTTTTTTTAAGAAAATTGGTCATCACTTCTAATTTCTCTAGAATTTACCGGGCCTAAACCCAAATCGCAAATACAGTAACCACTAAGCGTATATCAATAAAATATACGAATTCACTGTTCGAGATCGTGCTTGGCGTAACGGATACGCTTAACCCCGTGCCTAGACCCTAGTACCAAAATAACTAGAGTGATTTACGTTCTAGGTCAGTTTCAAATTTTTTATTACATTGTCACACTTACAACTACGAAGGTAGTTTTTTGTTGGTTGTTTACACGATTACCCTTCTCTTTTCTCTACTTTTAACAAAATCATTTTTTTTTATTTTTTTTTTCAGTTCCCAACAAGTTTTGTTGAGGGATAATTTTTTTGAATTTTAAATTATAATATTTTAAATTTAGAAATGCATGTCAACTTCAAATATTATGGGTCCCATTATTTGTTATCTTTGTCTTCTTTCTACTTAATTTTTTGGATAAAATCAAATCTCATCCTCCTCTTTTTGGCTAAGAACATGTTCATGCTCTTACTTATTTTCTCTCACTATAACAAAAGTCAAGAGCTTGTTTGGTAAACTTGTGGTTCCTCCTTCTCCTTCTTTGTGTCTTTTTTATCTATGTCTTTGCTTTTGTTGGTGGAGATGCTTGTCTTTGGTGGAAATGCTTGTCATCTTTGTATTGTTGAGATTGACGTTACTGGAGCGACATCATTGTCCTCCTAACTGTATAGGGTTCGATTGGAAGAATCAGTTTGCAGAAAAGGTCTAATTGTATGCTATGGGAAGAATGACAATCGAGCTAGGTCTGCTCTGGATTTAGGTTCAAAAGCGGCGGTTAATCTCGAGGACATGATGCAGTTTTGCAGGAGGTTCTTTGCGGTAGACGAATGTATGGTAAAATTGATGTTGGATGTTTTAGGGGTTTGTGTTGGTGAGATGAATTGTTAACTGAATTCACCAATTCGTAGAGGCTATTTGTGGCAAACATTTACCCAAGCAAACAATTGAACGTGTATTAGAGTTGACTACCTATTGTTGTGTGCTGTGTTGGAAAGATACGTACATGTGTACACCTATATGTAGAGCATGATTGACTGCATTTAGGTGTACACATGTACATTATGAAATTGTTGTATATATGTACATTTGTAAAAGATACATCCATATGGACAGTAACACATGTGTACACTATTTGTGTGAATCAGATTATTGTACATTTGCACATGTATTGCATAATATTTACATAAGATTAACTAACCATAGTAAATTTTCAAAGTGTACACGAGTACAGCAAAACTGACCAGGACTGGTGTACATATATACAACATATGATAGTTTTCAGGTGTACACCGAATGTGAAAAAGTCTGATACACATTCTCTCTCAAAGCAGAAAAATATCAATTTAGCTAAGTATTAATTACATCAGCAACATAGGCTCGAATGATAAAAACATGTAAAATATAGTACAAAGAATTGGAGAAAATATCATCATCTTCCATATGATTTCTTGTTTATTGGGTTGCAATGGCTTCCTTACTGTGGACAAACATCACGTTGTAGAAAAACACGAGTCTTGTACAGATGAGGGAAATATTCTTTGGCACCATCTTCTTCTCCTCTTTCCGATGGTATATGATGATTCAGGAAAAAATGAAATAAGTATCATTATTCATAACAAAGTTGTAGACAACTAAATTTGACATTTGGTTCGGCTCTGGCTTGAGTTAGTCTGGATACCCGATTGATTCAAGCGGCGTTGACAAGGCGAAAGCTTTGACCAGCGGAGTAGTATAGTTTGAAGCGGTTAACAAACTCAAAGCAGCACAAAGAATTATGAAACGGTTAATCATGAACCTGAGCGAGTGAGGCGGAGATGATTAACATAATGAATTTCCCAGCGACGGAGGAAGAAGACGAGATGAGGCATATGTCATATAAGCTGATGTAAAGATTGTTATCAATGTCGAAGATGAAAGAAAATTTGGGTTAGAAAGATGAACACAAATTTGATAAGGAAGAGACGAGATATGTGGGTCGGTGAGAAAAATAGTGAGTTATTGTGGGATGAAAAATGTAATTTAGGCTGTCAATTACAATCTATAAAAGTAAATCCAACGGCTGTAAACTGTTGTAGATATAAGTCAAATCATTGTTTATAAAACAGATATTTAATTATTATAATAATGTTAGTTTGGTCTGAGGGTACAGAGGAGATATTACATGTGTGTGTTTCTTTTACTTTAGCAAGAACCGACTCAAACTGTAATTAGAAACTAGAAAACTGTCTTTTAGTGTAATACTTTCTAAATAACTAATACAGTAGGAAACTAAGCGGAGATTAGTCAGATATTTTCTTATATATTTAATATATAAATAGTGTATGCAATAAATGATGAAGAACCGAACCGAATCCGATCCGAAAAAATAGTATCAAACCCGAACCAAAATTGATTAAATATCCTAACGGGTTCAAAATTTTGGTATCTAAAGAATCGAAACCGAACCCGACCCGAACCGAAGTATCTCGGGTACCCGAATGTAACCGAAATAGATTTATATACCTAAATATATTATTTATTTTTAGATTTAATATATATTAAAAAATTCAAAATATATAAGATAATTTAAAGTTGTCTAAAATACTTGAAAATATACATAAATAGTCAAAAGTAAATGTCTAAAATAGCTAAAATATATTCAAAACACCAAAATGTTTGAAATATCTATTGATTTTCTATCCAAATATTTAAATCAAACCAATTTATATGTTAATTTTAGGTATTTTGACATATATTATACAAATTTATATGTAATATATTATTTTGATTTATAGATTTTGAAAAAATTTAAGTATATAATGAATATTAAAATTTTAAAAATAATTTAAATGGGTTATCCGAACCCGAACCGAATCCGCAAAGATCCGAACCGAACCCGAACTGAAATTTAGAAATACCCGAATGAGGCTGAAATCTTTAAACCCGAAAATTCGAAACTCGATTAGATTCGAACAGAGTCCGAATGGATACCCGAACGCCCACCGCTAGCAATAAATATGCGACATATATCACGAAGGCAAATGGTCTAATCGTTACAGTCTCGTCATAAGTGTCTCAGATAATGGGTTCGATGTGTTAAAGCAATGTGCTTTAAATTTACTTTTTCTTCGACTTTTTATCTGCGATTTACGGAACCAATGTATCACGTTTACACTTTTAATTTTCAAGATTTCACAGCATTTACATGGATTTTATCCAAATATAGTATATCTGTAACATAAACTATGATTTAGCAGGGGGGCCCCGAAATTTAGGGGCTGTAGGCGATTTTTATAAAATGTAAGCTAAAATTTTTTTTGGTCAATTTGGAGATCTAAAACAGTTTTTTTTTGGAATTTTTTTCTACGTAATTTTTTCTAAAAATTTTGAGAATCTAAGACTAATGTTTCGTTAGGCATTGTCCAGGACCGCTTCTGTGATTTAGCACTAAAAATTTAACTTTTGCAAAGTTTTTGAAATTCAGTGAGTTGACTCATCAATTATGACCTCCTCGTTAGCACACCTAACCGGACGAGAACTTTGCCAGGCAGCGCAACTTGTTTTAAGTCTATTTGATATCTATTCTTATTACATACATCTCTAATGGAACACTATTTTTTCCTCTATATTTTACACTAAAATAGAGTAACTCTATTATATAGTTAAATTTGCTACAATAATTTACTGTATAGTTGAGTAAAATATAAAGGAATGTTGTTTTTTTACTCCAAATATAGAGTGAAAAACAACATTTCTCTATATTTCACTCTATTATAATGTAACTCTATTATAGATTGAACCATTGGAGTAAATTCAACTCTATAATAAAGTTACTATATTTTAGTGTAAAATATAGAGAAAGTAATAGTGTTCTATTGGAGATGGTTTAAATACTAAATAATACTGCGTTGTTCCATAATAGTGCATGTTAAAAAAAATTGTTTCAAAATATATATTTTTGTATTTTCAATGTATTTTTATCAATAATAATGATCACTTGAAATTTCAAAAACATTGATTGCATTTTTTTTAATTTTTTACTGGCTTAGATTTATAAAAAAGAAAAATCACAAAACTATGTATTTATAATTAAAATTTAATAATATATTTTTTAATATATGTGAAAATTTTAAAATATGTTTTATTTTGAAAGAGAGAGGGCAGCACAATAGGATAGTTACTATGAACAACTAAATAGAGGAATTTAACTTTTTTATAAATTACCTCCCGCCGGCATTGTTCCTAATACTTTTAGTCAGTTACTAAGAGCCAGCTATCTATGTATTCCAAATGACAGATGGATAACTAATTAATTGGTCTTTTTTTGTCAGCTGCGATATAGCTGAGTTGCTATGGCTCAGGTTTAATGGCTTAGATTCTTCCTCCACAACACTGGCCCTCACTGATCTCCTACAGATGGATAACTTCAGATTCTTTATGGAAATTTGTTATGATCCACTGCTTTTCCTTCTTGTAGATAGATAGATCGCTTTTTATGAGGTTGTGATTTGGGGATATTAACCGACCTCAATGTGTTGACAAAAAACGAAAATTACAACCCACATGTAATGTCTGAAGCTAAAAAGGTGGGAGTGGAACAAATTTCCAGAAATTTATGGTACTTGTAATGCCTTTTGTCCCGTTGATATCAGTATTTTCGGATATCTATACGTTCCAGAATAAATTTTGGATATAAATATTAAAATTGGATATTTGATCTTATGTGAAAAATTCATGTTATGAAAACCGGACCGGCCGATGATATCTTGTGTATTTGCATAGTTTTAGCAATCATTTTAGTTTTCAATTTGTCCATTTAGATGCATTTAGAGTAGATTTAAGTGCATTGCATATATACATTTGTTTCTATTAGGTGATGAAGATGCTATTTGGTGAGTTTGGAACCTTTGGAGATGGTTTAGAGACAAGAATAG
Source organism: Brassica oleracea var. oleracea (assembly GCF_000695525.1). Lineage (NCBI taxonomy): Eukaryota > Viridiplantae > Streptophyta > Magnoliopsida > Brassicales > Brassicaceae > Brassica > Brassica oleracea. The sequence continues at coordinate 6,888,970 of NC_027756.1, forward strand.
TGAATAAGACGAGTTCCCAAGTGTCCCAGCGGTCGTGTAACACTCCCAGTGGCCTTGTGACCCCATCGAGAAGCCGCTGCAAGCGTTCGTGAAACGGAGACCAAGTGTTGGAGCGGCCTTTTGCAGCGCTATGCTGAAGCCGCTGGAGAAATACCCCACTCCATGCCGCATACGTACTTGTCGCAGCGGCCAGAAGACGAAGCAAGGAAGCCGCTGCGAGTGTCCCAGCGGCCTAGTGGAGCGGTTTCACCCAGCCGATGCGTGTCCAGAAAGTCAACATTTCCGAGTTTGACCAGATATTTACCCATTTGTGTTTGGGTTAATCAAGGTTTGTTGGGTTAACCCGGTTCAATTTTAAGCTACTATAAATGTTTCTCAGACCTAATCTTAGGATCTTATCTTGTTTTTTATCTAATCAAAAAGTCACCTTTAGGTGAAAGATCTAATCTTGATCAATTTCTCTTGTGTTTACTTGATTGCTTTGATCATTAATCATGTTTAGACTTAGATCAACTAATGATTTAGTGTCTACCATGATAATGAGTGAGTAGTCATCTTTGGATTCATGGGCTAGGATGATTAAGTGATGATCTAGAATGTTTTATAGTAGATTAATATGTTTCCTTGCTTGATTGAGTGATCTTAACGCTAATCTAGAGTTGGCCATTTTAGATTAGAACTCTAGACATTTCATTGTCTGGAAGGTGTTCGATGAAATGTCTGAGCCAACTCAACATGCTCTTAACTTACTCTACCAAAGGGATTTGATGTTAGGGAGTTTAGAAAGTTGAATGATCTGTTCTTAATGATTGCTTGATTGACACAAACCAAAAGAATTTGTTGTTTGATCAATGAGAGTAAATGAGCTTTTGTCTTGGAAAAGAACTTGCTTAGAATTGCTATCTAGACTTAAG
>NC_027756.1:6890316-6890587 GCF_000695525.1 Brassica oleracea var. oleracea
ATCCATGGGCATAGAGCTGGCATCAGAGCACCAGCTGTGGAAAACAACAACTTTGAGATCAAGTCAAGCTTGATAAACATGATCCAGAGCAACAAGTACCGTGGTCTTGCCTTGGAGGATCCACTAGACCACTTGGATAACTTTAATAAGCTGTGTGGAACAACAAAGATCAATGGTGTCTCTGAAGATGCATTCAAGCTAAGGTTGTTTTCATTCTCTTTGAGAGACAAAGCTCACACATGGGAGAAGAGTCTTTCAAGAGATTCAATCA
>NC_027756.1:6890700-6920550 GCF_000695525.1 Brassica oleracea var. oleracea
GTTCAACAGCTACATCTCTCAATGTCCTCATCATGGCTTCAATATGGAGAGTTTGCTTAGTACTTTCTACAGAGGTGCTTTGCTCAAGTTTAGAAACCAGCTTGATACTGCTAGCAGTGGTTTCTTCTTGGGGAGAAGTGAAGCATATGCTTTGGAGCTTGTAGAGAATATGACTAAGAGTGATTCAGTCCACAGTGATGAGCATGATAGAAGCAACAGAGGCAGTGGAGGTGATGATACAAACACCAAGAGAGAGTTAAAGGCTCTACAAGACAAGATGGATATGCTTCTCTTGTATAGAACTAAACAAGAGAAGGTGAACTTTGTTGGTGAGCAGAAGCAAGAAGGGATTGTTGTGCTTAATGAAGTTGATGGTCTAGAAAGTCAAGGAGGACTTTGTTTTGTGAATGTTAATGGGACATGGTACAAAAAGAAGCCTAATTTTCAGTACAACAACTACCAACAAAAGCCCTTCTACAACAACCAACAAGGTGGTTACCAAGTTAGACAAAACTACTCTCAAGGTCTCCCCTCCAAAGGAAATCAGTCTACACAAGGCCAAACCGGATCTTTTACCTCTGCTCCACAAGAGAGTAGCACTGATGCAATGTTGAAACATATCTTGGAGTCCCAAACTAGAAGTGAGAAGCACATTGGATATGAGCTGAAGAACCTTCACACCAAAGTTGATGGAAGCTACAATGACCTCAACAACAAGTTCCTACAACTCTCCTCTCACTTCAAGGCTTTGGAGAATCGGTTTGCCTCTATGCCTTCAACCTTCAAGAGCCCAATGGGATCTCTACCAGGAAAATCAGAGCAGAATCCCAAAGAGTATTGCAATGTTATCCTCTCTACTACTTCTAGATTGAGGTGAGTGATCATGAGAAAGGGAAAGATCAGATTGAAAGACTCATGTATGAAACATAAGTTGTTGCCAAGGTTGAAGCACAGATTGTGGAGAAGTTTGAACACAAGATCATAGAAAGGGTTGAGATGCAAACATTAAAGAAGGTTGAGGGAAAGGTTTTGCAACCAGTTAGACACAAGGCTGAGAAACCGGTTATTGGGAAAGCTGTCACGCAATTGAAGGAGGTTCAGCTAGAAGAAGCTCATGTGGTTGAGCAATCACCTTATGACAAGCTCCTATTTCCACAAAGGTTCCTCACTAAAGCTCAAAAGAAGGTGATCTCCAAGTTCAGAAAAGGCATGGGAGATGTATGAGTCAAGCTTCCACAGATATCGAATATGCATGATGCTCATGTCCAAATGATGCTCATCAAGGACATTCTAGCTCACATAAAAGAAGTAGGAGAGCTCCTAAACATCTCTACTATGCAGCTTGATCCACCAGTCGCACCAAATTCTATTCCAAAACTAGAAACCCAAGGGAAATTCACCTTGTCTTGCTCCCTTGGTAAGTTTACACTTGATGATGCTCTTGTTGATTCTGGTGCAAATGTGAATGTGATATAAATGGAGATGATGAAGAGTCTTGGGATTGAGAACATGGAGCCAAACACATCTTCACTCATGTTTGGAGACTCTTCTTCAATAACTCCATTAGGCTTAATCAAAGACTACCTTATGAAGATTGGAGACTGCATCATCCCTATTGATCTCACTGTTTTGAAGATGGCAACTGAGAAGAGAGTCTCATTGATCCTTGGCACACCATTTCTCACAACAGTAGGAGCTTGCATTGACTTTGCCAACAAGAAGGTCACACTCCTCAATGTGAACAAAGTTGTCTCCTACCCAATCAAGTCTCCAATGATGAATTTTGAGTATTGTTGAACCATCACTTGTGGAGAACCTTTCATTGAAAAGATCAAGGATGAAATGGTTGTTAGTAGAAAAGAATGCATTGATGGAGAGTCCTTTAAAGAGATGTGTGATGAGCACTTGGAAAGTGCTACAAAGGAAGAGGTGAGTAGAGTCACAAAGGCTGCTCATGGCAAGAAGAAGATGATGAAAGAACCTCACCTTTCACCTCTTGATATGATGCCACACACTCTCACTCTTCACCCAATGAAGTTCAAGGATGGAGTTATTGAGTACAAGATCAAATGCAAGGGTAAGTCTACATCATTCTCAAGTGCAAAGGCCATCATCACTTCACAACTCCAAGATGATCCAATCAAGCTTCAAAAGCTTCTCTCTCAAGTCCTTACCATCAGTCTTGAAGGTGGGAAATATCCTCCTCTTCACTAGCCAATTGGAAGGAAAGTCGAGCTAGAGACTTAAAACAAGTTCACTTGGGAGGAATTCCCATGGTATCCTATGTATATATTTCTATATATCTTTTTCTTGCTTTAGTGTGTTTGAATAAGCTTAGGGACAAGTTTGGGGGAATTCTCAAAAATTCCCAAGGGTCATGTCGAAAATTCCAAGGTGACAACAAATCCTCCCTCCTCATTTCCCTTCTCTCATGACAGCCAACTTCAAGTAAGTGCATTTTACCTTTATAAATACTTAGTTATCATGTTTATGTCTTTCCCTTAGATCTCTCCTTTGAGCTTATTCTCACACAAGGGACTGTGTGAAGTAAGTTTGGGGGAGAGTCTACTATCTCACATTGTGTTTTGTTTTGTCTACTTGTCACTGAGTTCCATGCATTCCATCATGCATATTTATTTGCATAGAAAACCCACAAAAATTGATTTTTTTAAAAAATCACAAAAAGAAGCATTTAGTTGCATCATTTGCATCTTTAGGATTGAGTCTAGAAGCATTTAGATTGCATTCATGCATAGGGAGAAACCTTATAAAGAACACATGTCTAGAACTCAATTTGACATCCTAGCTAAACATATCAAGTAGCTTAAGCATCTCTTGAAAAAGCTTGTAAGCTTCGAACCTTGAAAACTCTTCTTGAAACATGTTGCTTGCTTGATGATTGACATTGTTCTTGAAACCAACTCCAAATGAACTAAGGCTTAATGAACTTAATCTCTCTTGCATATGAACATTTTCATACTTGATCATGGATATTATACACATTTGGGTTATCTTTCTCTCCTAGTACCAATCTTTGTTAACCCAAATGGCACTCTCATACCCATTAACCCTCACCATTCTTTGAAGCCAACATTAATTTGCTTGAGTGAAGCCTTTTATTGATAACATGTTATGTGCAAAATCTTGAGAGTATTAGGAGCGACAATGGGGTTGTTCTCATCTTTGGCTAGCATTAGGACTTCATTTGAGCTAGCCTCTAAGATGGTTTTTGGGTTTGTGAGCTTAAATTCTTTTGTTCTTGGGAATGAGAGAGATTGAGCGAAAGAGATGAACCAAAAAAAGTGTTTAAAGTAAGAAACCCCTAAGGACAAAGAAAGTTAGAAAGGAAAAGCTCTAAAGTATCACTAGAATCCCCTCCCCAAAAAAAAAAAAAAAGGGAATCAAAGAAACCATAGTTGAGTGGGGGAAAAGAAAAGAAGAGAGCTAAGTCTAAAAGTTTAAATTCAAAAGAACAAGTCCCTAGTTGGTTAAATCAAAGGAAAGAAATGAGGGTTCAATGGGTGAGAGATGGAAGTGGAAGTATTTTGGGTTTGGGAAAGAAAGAAAAGAATGGTAGAACTTAAAGATACTTAGGAAAGGGGTAGAATGATGAGAACAAGCATTGTATGCATGAATTGCTCTTTTTCTTAGATAAATTTTGCATAATGATCTTGCTCCTATTCTTGAGTGTGAGTCACTATAAATAATGCAATTGAAACCCATTTTTCTTCACATTAGACCATCTTCTCTCACCAAGCCAAATGATTGAGATCAAATATCCATTTGCAAGAATTCACCTTGTGTGTGTGTATGAATGAATGTGAGAGTTGGCTAAGGAATTTGTTGGTTGAATGGCAATGTAACTTGTGTAGAGACAAAAGAATCTTGATAGACCTTGAGAAGCTAGAGTGCACTAAGAAAGTTGCTCATGCTATTTACTATGTTTTCTTTGGGAAGTTACATTGAAAGTTAGAAAGTGTGTCTTTTGGTTATGAGCTCCCATTTTCAAACTTTCCTTCTAATTGACGGGAAAACGGCATATTCGGACTTGCACTTATGTCAAGTGCGACGATTCATGCCCGAACTTAGTGACTGTGCGCTTGCATACCCACACTCTTGTTTTGTATAACATTTATGCCTGAACTTGTACATCTTCGTTAATTCCTTCATTGATTCAGACGGAGTTATTTCCTCCGTTGTGGTGTTATTAGATCCGTTGCGGAGATGTCGAGTGAGCAAAAAAAGGAAACGTCGTCGCTTTGGCTTTGATTTGTGGACAAAAAAATAATCGAAAACGAAGTCATTTTGGGTTCAAGCATTAAAACTCATTTTATTTTTTCCTCTTCTTCTTCGACCGCTCTCATCCAAGCTTCATGTCTGTAAAACTCAAAATAAAATTTCTTGCAATCAAGAATTAACCTTAAGTTAATTGTGATTTAAGAGAAGATTGGCGGTATTGAATCTGGGTTCAACGCTTTTTCAAAAAAATCAATTAGGATTACGAGAATAAGAGGGTTTTTTCACAAAAAAATGTTCATTTTCTTGCAATCAAAAGCCAAGACATCATAAGGCATCTTAAACCAAATCTTATGTCCATAAAAAGAGACATTCAACCCGCTCATTAATCCTCTAAGCAAGGCTTCACTGGTGACTCAAGCACATGACAGTGAAAGTTGTATCACTGTAATCACGAAAACAAATAAAATAAACGATATTTTTTGTGGAAAAAAATCTCTGCTTTTGGAAACCCGAATTCAAATAATTACCTCCTTTTTTGGAGAAACGACGAACCCAGATGCAATACAGCCTAATCTTCTCTCAATTAATTCTTGATTGCAAGAAATCTTATTTTGAGTTTTACAGACATGAAGCTTGGATGAAAGCGGTCGAAGAAGAAGAGGAGAAAATCAAATGAGTTTTAATGCTTGAACCCAAAACGGTTTCGTTTTCGATTATTTTTTTGTCCACAAATCAAAGCCAAAACGACGACGTTTCCTTTTTTTGCTCACTCGACATCTCCGCAACGGATCTAATAACACCGTAACGGAGGAAATAACTCCGTCTGAGTCAACAAAGGAATTAACGAAGATGTACAAGTTCATGCATAAATGTTATATACAAAACAAGAGTGTGGGTATGCAAGCGCACGGTCACTAAGTGCGGGCATGAATCGTCGCACTTGACATAAGTGCGGGTCCAAATATGCCGTTTCCCCTCTAATTGACCTTGAAAGTTTACTTGCGGACAAGTAAACTTCTAGTTTGGGGAAGTTGATATCTTGTGTATTTGCATAGTTTTAGCAATTATTTTAGTTTTCAATTTGTCTGTTTAGATGCATTTAGAGTAGATTTAGGTGCATTTCATATACATTTGTCTTTATTAGGTGATGGAGATGCTATTTGGTGAGTTTGGAACCTTTGGAGATGGTTTAGAGACAGGAATGGTGATTTTGGTTCATAAGACGAGTTCCTAAGTGTCTCAGCGGTCGTGTAACACTCCCAGCAGCCTTGTGACCCCATCGAAAAGCCGCTGCAAGCGTTCATGAAATAGAGACCAAGTGTTGGAGCGGCCTTTCGCAGCGGTGTGCTGAAGCCGCTGGAGAAATACCTCACTCCCTGCCGCATACGTACTTGTAGCAGCGGCCAGAAGACGAAGCAAGGAAGCCGCTGCGAGTGTCCCAGCGGCCTAGTGGAGCGGTTTCACCCAGCCGCTACGTGTCCAGAAAGTCAACATTTTCGAGTTTGACCAGATATTTACCCATTTGTGTTTGGGTTAATCCAGGTTTGTTGGGTTAATCCGGTTCGATTTTAAGCTACTATAAATGTTTCTCAGACCTAATCTTAGGATCTTATCTTGTTTTTTATCTAATCAAAAAGCCACCTTTAGGTGAAAGATCTAATCTTGATCCATTAGAAGTGATATAAATACTCTCTAAACCTAATGTTAGGACTTTATCTTGTTTTCTATCAAATCAAAGACCACTTTGGAGTGAAAGATCTAATCTTGATCATTATCTTTTGTGATTGCTTGATTGCTTTGATCATTAATCATGTTTAGACTTTGATCAACTAATGATTTAGTGTCTACCATGATAATGAGTGAGTAGTCATATTTGGATTCATGAGCTAGGATGATTAGGATGATTAAGTGATGATCTAGAATGTTTTATAGTAGATTAATATGTTTCCTTGCTTGATTGAGTGATCTTAACGCTAATCTAGAGTTGACCATTTTAGATTAGAATTCTAGACATTTCATTGCCCGGAAGGTGTTCGATGAAATGTCTGAGCCAACTCAACATGCTCTTAACGTACCCTACCAAGATTTGATGTTAGGGGAGTTTAGAAAGTTGAATGATCTGTTCTTAATGATTGCTTGATTGACACAAACCAAAAGAATTTGATGTTTGATCAATGAGAGTAAATGAGCTTTTGTCTTGGAAAAGAACTTGCTTAGAATTGCTATCTAGACTTAAGGGAATGTGTTGATTGAAACCTTGCTATTTTAGATTAAATCTTAGTCATCTGAAATCAAAATCCTATGCCCATGATTCCTCATTTATCCATTTGATTGAAAGTTGCTAGTTAGTTGTGTTAGAACCTTGTTAGTTTAATCAAACCACTTCATTGAACTGAATGCACTTAGATTAAATTTGAACCTGCATTCTCTTTGTATCAAAATACTTAGAAATAGATTGACATCTTAATTACTACATGATTTGAATTAGGACCCTTGAAAAGTCCATTTCAGCCTATCGGACCGTAACTTAGCCTTTTAACCAGTTCCAGTTTGTATTAAAAACAAGATTTGAGTTAAACCGAATTTGAGTTAAACCTGTAATCTGGTCAAAGACTATGAAACTCGCTAAAACCGGTGACCATGTTCAATATTAAAATACGGGTTTCTCAAATTCAAGTAAAAATATAAAAAAAAACTGCAAATTTCAAAATGATTTGATAACAAAATTCATTTTTTAAAATATCTATCTAAACAAATTATTTTTCATTATAACCCTTATATCATTTTTAGATTCTAACAATGATATAAAATTTTATAAAAACAATTTTATAGTTATACATATATATATAGTTACTTAATCTAAAATTAAATTAAAATTTAAAATCCGGTTAAACCGGTTGGACCGGTTCGACCATTACAATGCCGAGTTATTGCCTATAAACATTTAAAGAGGGTGTTATTGGATTATATGTATTTATAAAGAGTTAAGAAGATTTTGTAATGATTCTAGTGTTATTCAATTACGACTTTCCAAAAATATGTTAAAATCTTGTGTTATTAGTTTATGAACTTGTAACAAGTTGTTATGAGTTTTACAAAATCTAGAATTATTGGATTTATTATTTTACAAACTGAACAAAAGTCTTGTGTTATTCAAAAATAAATGAAAGTAACGGACTTTGCCATTGTTTTCAAATCTGGTGTTATTAGTAAATGATTTGCAAAACTTTCTTCATAAAATCTGTTTATAAAAATATTGCACATCAACCATGTATTCGCAAAAGTATTTTATAATTAAAATTTGAGTTTATTATAAAAAAAAACATCATTCATTCTTTCTTATCCATCTTCTCCTGTGAATATTTTCTGTTCATGCTCTTGCATTATCCTATAAATCTGGTCACACCACATCTCAGGAAGCTTTGTTATTGATGTTCGCATGCAGAACACTGAAAACATGTTCACGCACTACACAAGCTAACTTGTGTGTCGGCTAAGGTGATATTCACGTTTGCTTTGTGGAGAATTTATTGCAAAGAACATAATTGACATGTGCTGCCGGGGTTGGGGATTTCTTGATAAAGTTATTATCCATGAAAAGGAGAGATTAGTTAGGATAAAGGATTTTAGTGATGGATGAACAAGATGCATCAATGTCAAATCCTTCTAATCAACTCTTTGCCATCACGAATGGTTGGAAAAGTTACTGAACTATAACGCTAAATTAGCGGCGATTTGTATATGATAGTCAATAGCAAAAATAATGGATAATAACAAACGCAACAACATATATATCATACAGTACTTTTTTTGTCAACTACAGTACTTAATGATAAACTCTACGAAAGTTTACAAATTATCTCTAATTAATAATCAACAAAAGTCTTCAGCAAAATTTTAAAAATAAAATGTCATCAAAACTCTTTTCAAGTTTATTAAATTATTTATATTTAAAAAGCAGCAAAAAAATTAAATCACAAACCAATAAAAGCCTCTAAATAATGAGTTTTAAAGTGTTCAAGTGATTTTAGAATGTTTGAATATAGTTTTTCGATAAAAGAAATAAAAATTCAAATCTTACTGTTTTAGATAAAATTTATAACGTTTTAACAAAATTCATATTAAACTTTCTAATTTATATAAAATAATTTTAAAACTAATTAAAAATCAAATCACTACAAACAATTCATTATATATGCTCCCATAGAAAATTTCTCCGAAGAGGTTAACTAACAATTACTGAAAGAAAAACACTTTTTTTTTAGAAACAATCATAAAATAAATTTTATTTTTTTAATAATGCTTCTTTCTGTTCTTGTGGTGTGTCTATGATGATCTCTCTTTAAACTTGTTGGCCCATCTATTAAATTAGAAGAACGTTGATCTTACAATCACTGCATAATACTTTTCCGTTCTTTGGGTTGTCGTTCCTCTTATTTTCTTAGGGTAAGAAAAAAAAAATTTTATGACTATTACATCGATGTGTGGCCAGTCTAAGAGCATCGACAATGGGAGCTCTTAAGGGAATCCTTAGAGGGTTTGGAGTCCACTTTCTTAGAGTTTGTGCAAAAAAGAATATTTTCTTAGAGTTTGTGCAAAAAAGAATCCTTAAAATCTTTTGATAAGGATTGATGCTTACACTGTTCACGGATCTCATTGACTACGTGGCGGTTCGTGAATGGTCATTTTTTTTTTTTTTTTAAATCCAAAATATCCAAGATTAATCCGAAATGCCCTTGTGCTAAGGATTCCAATGAGTCTCACCATTGCGGATGGTCTAAGTTCTCCACTTCTTGCTCCGTAAATTCTATGATTATGTCATCTTCTGTCATCTCCCTAGCTCGCGTGGACACGGATTTCACTTGCATGTCGTTCCCTCTGATTGCGCGTACTGAATTATCACATAAAGAATTTCCTCCCATTATCATATTGAGTTTTTTTTTCTTGAGGTTGGTAGGCCCGACGTAAAACCCGATCCTGGCTTCCAAGCCCAACTAGACCCGCGGCCTTAACCTTATGCATTTCAATTCTTAGATCAGTTTTAAACAAGTTAACACAATATGATTGACATAAGGGGCAAATTCGATTGTATTAATATCAAATGAGATTCGTTCAGTTTGCACTAGGCCTACGACTTCGGTTTTCCGAAACTGAACCAAACCGAACCGTCGGTTTTCGGTTAACCAAAGTTTTTAAAAACAATTCTGAAATAAACCGAATGAAATTTCAGTTCGGTTCGGTTGTCGGTTTATTTCGGTTTTCAATTTTATTTCTGAAAATAACCGAATTTTTAAATTTTCGGTTAATTTTGGTATAATTTTTCCAAAATATTAGGATATTTTCGAGTAAATTCGGTTATTTCGGTTAAATTTGGTTATTTTTGGGTTATTCGGTTATTTTTGGTTCGGGTTTTTTATTTTTGGGTTATTCGGTTATTTCGGTTAAATTCAGATATTTTTGGTTATTTTCGGTTTTTAATTTTTTTTTTTTTGAAAATCAAAAACCGAACCGAACCGAACCAAAAACCGAATTAATTTTCAAACCCATACCGAATTGAACCGAATTGAAAACCGAACCGAACCGAAAACCGAAAAAAACCGGTTCGGTCCGGTTCGGCCCATTCGGTTCGGAAAAAAATCCAAGGCCTAGTTTGCACAATAGGCTATCATAAGTTCGTTCCTAACATGATCTACCCAAACACCACACAACTTCTCGCTGATTGAGTCCTCACGGCTCCTTGGCTTTACCACGATCAACTTCAGTTCCTGAAACCACATATCACAACATATCAATATACAAATCGATATCCTAGTGATCATGTCTAACAATGCATGTTTGGTTCCTTTAGTCTAATTCCATATTCCATCATAAAATGTCCTAAGTATAAATCGGTCATAGCCTTAAGGCTTGATCTACAACAGGCCGATCATACACGGACTGTACCCGGGCATCCATGAACCGATCTAACCGTGCGGTTAGAATCTAGGACCGTTCGGTTTAACCCGTTAACCGTCCCACTTGGAATGGGACTCACTTACCATTCGTCCAAGCCTAGGCCGAAGCCTTAACTCTTGGAACCGGTCTGGACACACAACATCATGCGGTCTGTTAGGGGATTTTTGTGTAGGATCTTTGTGAGTACTACAAAACAATGGATAAGCTTTGTATTTTCTGAGAATTACAGAAAAATAGACTTGAAGAGACGTTTTATTAGACAGAACAAGCAGGAACTACAAAGTATTGAATAGGAACCCTAGTTCTAGCCGCATATCTCTAGTCTCTAAGTCTTTATGTGTCGATCCCTTGTTCTAGGGTTTGGGCTCCCCTTATATAGTCGTATGTAGGTCGGTCTTTAGTCGGCCAATAGGGTTAAACTCTTTCATATTCGGAAATATGGAAGGATCTCCTTATCGGAAGATTTCTATTTCTCTCAGAGGAGGGAATGGCCGCGAGGGCCGGACCCAGAGTGTCTCCTAGTGGGGACCCGGAGGCCGGTGTCCTGCCTGGGGTTTGGAGGAATTCAATACCTGAGTATTTTTTTCCCCAACACGGTCCATTCACCATTCGGTCCGATCATAACCCACAAGCCGGTCAGACCTTGGAACGCATCCGACCTTAAGGCCTTGGATTGCGAATGTACACAACCTTTGGACAGGACAGGAACCATTGCAACCGTTCATGGAGAGGACACAACCGTTCATATAAACCGACTGACAGATCGATCTCAACCCTGGATCAATCCGATCGTGCGACTAGCCGGTCTAAGGGACTTAGGTTGCGGATGTAACGAACCGGCCATGGCCTACACTCCATCCCTTAACACACACCTTTCATAATAACAACCAGAAGGAGTAGAAACAGATACAATACAAGTACACAAGAGATATAAGGGATATAACCCACAGCTTGGCTTAAGAACCGATCGGACCATCCAATTGTCTAAGCCAATGGCTCGGTGGTTACACCACTGACCTTGGATGTGTTCTCTGGAGTCGTAGAACCCTTCTCCAAGTCCTTCTCTTTGTTTCTGGTCTCCATCTTGATCGCCAATCTCCTTCCCACACTATCTCTTCTCGCCGGAAGTTACTAACCACCACAAATGGCATTGCTTTGGCCGATCTCTCTCTCTCTCTCTCTCTCTCTCTATCTCTCTCTCTCTCTCTCTGATCTTTGTCCCCATTTTTCCCTCAAGAAAGGATAGCCAAAATCGACCAGGAGGCCTTGTATTTATAGAGAAAGGAATCGGCAACCACCTTGGCGAACGGTTGCGACTTGTTGGCCGAACATGTGCAACTTGTTTTCCCTTGCATCCTTCCGCCTCTAACTGCCCCCAACTGCTCCTTTTCCTGTCGGACATGAGTCTGATCCCACTTTCCAAGCCCTTAGGCTGATCGCAAGCACCCATGGTCTCTCACCGGCCCTAGCCGTCCCAACCGGCCTAGTAACCGATCAGACTCACCCAACTGGCCGGACACATGAACACTCCATCTAGCTGAGTTGAGCTGGTTCCCAACTGTCTCAGCTGAGTGAGCTAGTTGTTCAACTAGCTGGAGCTGAATCACTTCACTTGAGCTATCGTCTCACTTCGTCCAGCTGATTGAGCTAGCTTCGCCCAGCTACTCAATCACTCGTCCAGCTCTATTTACTTGTCTTCTTCATGATTTGATTAAGTCTCAGCCTTTTGATGCACTTAACATTATGTTTTAGGCCATGTTCTGCTTGCCTTGATGTCCTAAGACTGGCTGGTGCGTCTCCTCAGTCAATGGCCCGTCCCGTCGATCCTATCTAGGATCGGAGATGCTACACCCGGTGCATCTGAGATCATGGCATCTTGATCTCCCTTTAGGGTGCCCTTGTCATCACTATTTTTGGAGAGATTCTTCAAGTCGTGCAAATCCTTGTTCGTGAAACTTGGAATAAAGGTAGTTTTGAGAAGTCGTAACATTCTTCAGTGGTATGTCCCTTTGGTTGTGATAATCACATAATTTGTTGGAGTTTTCTTTTTGAAATCTTCTCTGTTCCGTGTATTTGATGTTGGTTTTTGCTTGATCGAGGTTCTGAATTTTTTTTTCCGAATTGCCATCGGTTTTGCTTCCTTCGCTGACCTTGCAGCTTCGATCTTTGGAGTTTCTGTATTTTTTATTCTCTATGTCCTCTTCGTCGGTCGTCGTTGTCTTCTTGTGCCTTCTCCTTAGATTTAGATGTCGGCGCGAGATTTTTAGCAAATGCTTTATTTTTCTCCTCTATTTCCATGTTCCTCAAAGCTCGATGAAGAGTGTATTCCAGTGTGACTGGTTTGTTAAGTAGAAGTTCTTCACAGAAGCATGACTCATGTCATAAGGCATTTCTCAGTGCATATATGCTTGTGCTATTGGTTACGAACATATTTGGGAGTTTTGTTTTGAATCTTCTAATGAAAGAGCGGAGTGACTCTTTTTCTTTTTGGGGCATTGTCCATATATCGGTGTCAGAAGCTGACAGCTGGTTGAAATTGTTGTTGGTGTTGGCCTCCAATCGTGAAAAACAATTGAGAACTATACATGTCAAAATTTTAACGACGAATTGGCCGAAGCTGGTTCCCCATTGTTGAATTGAGTGCCACCCCACTGTGAAGAAAAAAGAGGTCATTTGAGCTCGGGATCTGTTTTTCCACTATATGGAGGGGGAATCTTGAGTCTGATGTTTGGAATAGGAATGCTGATTATGCGATCAGTGAATGGTGTCCTTTGTGTTTCTTCTATGACTATGTCCATTTCTATGGACAATCTGTGGGCATATAGAACTGAGATGCATCTCGGCTTGACGTGCTAAATCTCGTTTGAGACCTCCAATCTCACATTAGATCACCTCTTCATCCTCTATGATTGATCCTTGGTTTTTATCCGTTTTGTTGACTCATATTGAGGTCGTGTGTCCTCCTAGAACATGATTTTGTGGATTTTGTTGATCTGCTTGTGAGGCGTTTGTATCAATGGCTGGTGCTGCTGGTAGTTTCGCAGGTTCTGGTGGGATGAGTGGTAGTCCGTCTGGGCTGAACTGATGTGTTATGGGCTGTTGATTGATCAAATTTCCGCCCGAGTAAAGCTGCAGAGTCTGGGTTAACGGTGTGCCATATGGGTTAAATGGCTGCAATCCGTTCTGGGGATTGTTAACATTCAAGTTGTTTCTTGTAGCACCAAATGCTTATTGCGGTTTGTGTCTCATGTCGAAATCTTCAAAAGATTTTTATGTGAATTTTTCCTCCTTCTAGTTTCCAGTGATGGATTTCAAAATCCATTCAGAAATAGGATACAAAATTTTGGTTACCTGTATAACATGTAATTTCCAGAAAAGTATACAGACTAGAAATTAGGTATGAAAATAGGTATGAAAAGAGTATATTTCATTGCCTATGTGAGAAGATATAAATTTAAATTAGTTACATGGTATCAATTAAGAAGAGAGTACAAGAGATCGATATTATAGATTTGATATCAAAGAATTTGGATCCCCTCTCTTTCTCTGTGGTCTCATCTTTATAGGTCTTCTAAGGAAGCTGGCGACACAAACACTTCTAAGGAAGCTGGCGACACAAACAGCCGTCTACCATCTGTGGAACAGAGGAACAACGTCTTACACAATCAGATATCCCTCTCCACCGCAAACGTGTTCCGTGCCATCGACAGAGAGCTAAGGAATATCATCTCAGCAAGGAGACACAGGAAGGGATTTGACTCACTCATGGTTATGTGGCTGAGATAAATAGATTTCTGCAAGTTAAAAGTATGATCCATCTAATTTTTTGTTCTTTTTGCCAAGATGGCTCAGGCCTAAGTTACTTCTCTTGTAAGAATTTTTATTCATTTACGATATTTACACTTTAGCAAAAAAAAAAAAAAAAAAAAAAAATCTTTATAGGTCTTCAGAGGCCAATCGTAACGGTTACATGATCTTCGGCAAACATCACGTGTTTTTATAGTTATCTTTTAATGCCTTGAGCTCGGTACGCTTTGGTTTGCATTTGTCAGCTCAGCATAGGCCGTTTTCTGAGTTCGTGATGGACCTTCGACTTTCGTAATCTTCTTTTAAGCCTTAATGATGTTGTACTAGACTTTTGAACCAGGTGTGATGTGGGATGAAACCTAATATAAGCCTCATCGTTTGGTGGCAAAAATGGGCTTTGTCTATATGTTTATTCTACTGAGCGAGATAGACTCGGGGTTTAAGCTTCTAAAAATTATAACGGTTTTGCAAATCTACCTTTTTCTCAAGATGGAAATTGCATAAATTTTCAAAAATGAAAGCACGAACAATATGTACAATAGCCAGTTTGGATGATTCGGTTTGTGAGTGTCTGGTATGTTTTATTACAGGACTAGCCATTTTACCATTTAAATTTGATTCGATCCGTTCTTCATTTTGATTTGATCCAAAAACTTTGGATATCCATAAATTTTCAAAGTAAAACAAATACTAAAAATTAATATATGTTAAAACGAAGTAAATCATAAATACTAAAATTTTGAGAAGCGAATTTCCACTCTGCTCCGATAGATATGTAAATACATGTATATGTTAATTAAATTTAGAGTGTTAAATATATAAGTTTATATAATTATTATTTTAACATATGATCTTTAAATTCTATTTACATTATTACATATAAAATTATTAAATCAAGAAAAATAAAAATTTTGGGATAATTATAATTTTTCTTAAGTTTTGTCTTATTATTATTATTATTATTATTCTTAACTTTGTAAAACATGTAGTTTCACTACTTCTTTTCAGAATTTTATCATATCTATCATGTAAACATTTTTAAGAACACATTTATATCGGTCATTTTGATTAATTGTATTAAATAAAACAGATGAAATATTCATACGTATTCATAAACATTCTAAATATTCATATATTTTCGGATATCCATATTTTTTAAAGCAAAACAAATTTAAAAAATACTCTAGGATAGTACTAAAAAGACATTTGTCACAAATATGGACTCTAAGGATCAAAATGACAAAAATGTTTCATTAAATAGGTAAATATACAGTTATACCCTTAGGATTAACTAATCCAAACCTTAAGGTTTACAGTTAGGAGATGGAGATTAGAGATTAAGTTTTAAAATTTTATAAAATAAAAAATAAATATTAAAAATTTGAAAAATAGTTTCAAAAGGTATTTCGAATTACAAAAAGAAAATTTGAAAAAGAAAAAATAATTATAAAAAAATTTATAAAAAAATTTGAATTTGAAAACATATAATCTGAAACTATAAAGTTTTATTTTTTATTTATTTTTATATATCTAGGGTATTAAAGTATTTTTACCTATTAAATAAAATATTTTGGTCATTTTTTCTTTACGATCTTTTTGTGATAAAAATTTGAAAATAATCTATTTATCAGAATTGTCCTTAAAAAAATTAGATATACGTGAATACTAAGCGAATCATAAGTATCAAAAAAATTGCTAGTATTTATGTACCCCTAGGTTTTAATGATTTACCTTGTTCGATGATTTACATGTTGTTTTTCGTTTTTTTTTTTTCGACGCTGTTGTTATTGTCACCTTGTTGTAAAAAAAAAAAGAAAAAAAAAACAGAAATAGCACGAATTTTCCCGTCACGCAAAATAATAAAAATAGAAGACGAAACTTCAAAAAGTTTCTACATGAGTCCTTCATTAGCCCAACACGTTTTTTGCTAACAGAAGAGGAAAGTGCTTTCTTAATTCAAAGTAGTACTGTACAGTCAAGTCAAAGCTATAAGGTTTGGTCTTCTCTCCCTCAACTTTTCTGGGTTTCTTGAAACTGATCTGCCTAACGTGTTCGGGTCAACAGGGTCTTGGTATCGCAATCTTGATTTCGTTTACTAGTAGAGACCTTTGAACCCATAAATTGATGTTTTAGAGTTTTTTTTTTTTGCTCCGATCTTTGGCTATGGTTTGATTGGGAATTGAGCAAAAAAAGGGTTTCAAGAGAATTGTAGATGTTTTGATTTATTTAGGTCAAATATCAGGAATGGCTTATTGAGGCTGATCAGTCTTGTGTATTTTGAGTATTTTGTTGATCAGTTATGGGTGGAAATGATTGGAGCTTCACAAGATTGGCGTTCACTGCTTTGTTAATGTTATTGCATCCCAAGGAAACTTCATCCTTTGTGGGCTCAACTGTTTGTCAATCTGATCATTTTACCTACAAAAAGGTTTACCAACGAGGGAGTTCATTCGCCATAAACGGGAATCCAGTGGACAGAATCCACTTTTGCGAAGCCATGCTGATTCACAAAGCCAAAGGTTGTGTCCTTGGGGACTCTTTTAGAGACCTCTGCTATCTACTAGGTATGGGCTTTTTTTCGGAGAATTATTTTAAGCTCTTATTTGTCACATCCTACCTAACTGAGTTGCTTCATTTAAACTGCTTATCCTTTAATGCAGGAGGGAGAAGGTTTCTGGAAGAAAAACATGTAAAAGATTCTGAAAACAATGAGGCTGAATCTGAAAATCGCCATGTGAAAGTCAGCTTGGCAGCAAGCGGGTTTCTTCTCTTCTGTTGTGCGATTTGTTGTCCTTGCTTCCATAAGGAGAGGAAAGCAAATAGTCACGAAGTACTACCCAAGGAATCTAACTCAGGTGACCTAATATATTAGATATTTTAAATATAGCTTTTGTTTATTTATTTTTTATTTTTTAGTATTTGCTAAATGTTAAGCTATATTTGACGTTGAGGGTTCATATATACTATGACAGTGCACCAAGTTTCCTCGTTTGAAATGAGCCCTTCTTCTGATAAGATTCCCCCAAGTCCATTCCGGGCACCACCAAGTCCGTCCCGGGTACCTCAAAGCCCATCTAGATATGCTATGTCCCCAAGACCTAGCAGGATGGGACCCTTGAGTCTGACCATGAGTCAAATTCAGACAGCAACTAACAATTTCTCAGACGACAATCAGATTGGTGAAGGAGGGTTTGGGATAGTCTATAAGGGCATTTTAGATGATCGCCAGGTGGTTGCCATTAAACGAGCAAAAAAGGTATTTTTGATACTTTTTAGTTTTCTTTGTGGTAACAGAGATATCCGTATGCAATCGTGTCAGCAAATGTTACTACTAATCGAAATCTTGACACTAAATTATAATTTGGGGATGCAGGAACACTTTGAGAATCTGCGAAAGGAATTCAAAAGTGAAGTTGATCTTTTGTCGAAAATAGGCCATCGGAACCTAGTGAAGCTTCTTGGTTATGTAGACAAAGGAGACGAGCGACTTATCATAACCGAGTATGTCCGAAATGGTACACTCCGGGATCACTTGGATGGTAAGAACTTGTTTCACATGTTGTTGCAGCTATAAGAACATGTGATGAATAAACAATATTTGTAAATGCAAGGTACTCGTGGAAGCACTCTTAGTTTCAATCAGAGGTTGGAGATCGTGATTGATGTTTGCCATGGATTGACTTATCTCCATTCTTATGCAGGTAGAGAATACTGTATTAAACTTTGTTATGAGATTAAATTTTGACTATTGTTTTTTTGTCATTTAAAAACAGAAAGACAGATAATACACCGTGACATAAAATCATCAAACATTCTCCTCACGGATAGCATGAGAGCCAAAGTGGCAGACTTTGGGTTTGCAAGAGGCGGTCCGTCTGACTCTAACCAGACCCACATTTTGACCCAAGTGAAAGGAACAGTTGGTTATCTTGATCCTGAGTACATGAGGACTTACCAGCTTACCGCCAAAAGCGATGTTTACTCGTTCGGGATTTTGCTTGTGGAGATACTCACAGGTCGTCGCCCAGTGGAGGCCAAGAAGCCTCATGATGAAAGGATTACGGTTCGTTGGGTAAGTTTCTTTTCCAACGTTGCATCTCTTTTTTTTTTTGGCAAAACATTAAATTATAAATTCTGGTGATCAGGCATTTGACAAGTACAATGAAGGCAAAGTGCTTGAACTGGTGGATCCAAAGGCCAGGGAGCGAGTAGACGAAAAGATACTAAAGAAGATGTTCAGTTTGGCTTTTCAATGTGCTGCTCCTACACGAAAAGAGCGACCGGACATGGAAGCTGTTGGGAAGCAGCTTTGGGCCATACGATCCACTTATCTTAGGCGATCAGTGGAACAAAAATAATTAATTGCTCCCTCCACACTTTTACCACGCAAATGTTTTAGTCTCTGTTGTTAGATAATATTTACCTCTTTTACATTTTGCCATCAAATCGTTTCTTCAACTTTACTTCCTCGCTGGGTTTTTACATTCCGAGAGTTTATTGATATTTGTTCAGCTTAAATATGACATTCCAACAATAGTAATATAGACTACAATTTGATCATGTATTTTCATTTTATACTAGGTATTTTTCCTATATGTACAGCAATAAAAAAGTAAAATTTAACTTGTAGTTTTATTATTTTTTACTAATATTTTAACATAAATTTGAATTAATTAAAAATAAAATTAAAAAAAATAAAAAAAATTATTTATTTAAAATTATATTTAATATGTATATATTTAAAATTATTAAAAAATTATTAGTGTATGCGTTTATTACCATATTCTAAAAAGATTTGCTTTAATAATAATGTAAGCGTTTATTATCATATTCTAAAAAGTTACCAAAAAATATAAATCAACATTAAATTTAATTTTCTTTGTCACATTTTAAGTCAGATCATCATTTCTTGTATGTTATGTCATGTTTTTTAATGAAATTAATTATATAGAAGACACATAACCTAAATGTGTAAAATTATTTTGCAAATAATGTCTAGGGGACTAGGAGATATTAGCTTTAGTCTTTATAGTAACCATCTATTTATATTGTTTACATTTTGTTGTTACATATTGTATAATGGTATCACATTTTTTTTCTTCTTCATTGACATTAAGAAGCTATTATATTATTCAAATTAAAAGTGGTTTGGATATTAAGACCCGAGATAGAATAACAAACAAGATAAAGAACTCTATAAAAATGTTGAGTAGATTTATCTAACGAATCAAAAATCTCGTTATGTCCAAAGGGAATGTAGGATATCATGAAATCATGAAATTTTATCTTTCGCTAATCTATCTCCTTTAACTCTGTCGAAAAAGTTGGTCATGCCTGAGGTTTCTTTATCATCGCTATCAAATCTTTGCAGTCTATTCCAATATGGCATTCTGAATAATGTAAAACTAGGTGATTTTTCTGTGCATGCACGAGTATATATATTTCTAAAGTAAATACTATAATAATTGATTGCAATTTACTTTTAATTTTAAATTAATTTATAAATGTTATATCTAATCGGCTTTGTTGTTTTTACTGTCGATTTAGTTATCATTTGGGTAAATTGGATTACATCTCTGAATTCAACGGTAATATTTTTATTCTGTATATTAAAATTTTGATTAATTTCTTATTTGCATTTAGGTGGTTCTTGTCTTAGATATGTACATATATTTTATGAAGATTATGTATAACTTAAGATGTATTGTGCTTAGAATGAAATACAAAATAAACTAAAGTGTCTGATTCCAAATTACATAAATTAATATAACGATAATATTCTAAAGTATCATGCATATATATAAATTTTACAAAAGAACTAAATTGTACCAGTTGGCTAATATTTTTTATTTTATTTTAAATATGTTTTGAGTTGTCATATCATTTATATTTATAAAATAAATTACTATTCTTATAAAATTATATATTCTTATTGTAGTTAAATCTATAATTTAGATATAAGCTAGATTTGTCGAGTCACTCATGTTGTTAGTATATTGAGTTACGTATATTATTTCAAATTCAAATTGAAGTATAATTATTTTTATTATAATTAACTCAAATCAGATCAATTTAAATGTGCATGTATTTTCATAATATTTATCAGATTATATGATGATGTTTTTAAAAAACATATTAGAAAATAAAGCAATGATCAATAGGAAGTTACATGCATATGTAGCTGATACAATTTTGGAAGGTCATGAACACATATCATTATTTAAAAGAATTAAAATATTTTATAAATTCTAAGTAATTTTATGCCTTTGATTTATAGAATGGAAACTAAAATTTATTTTAAATAATCTTAAAAATGAGAATTCATATTTGTTTTGGTATTTTGATTACGGTTCTATTAAGTTCCACAAACATAAAAACATAAAATTTAAAATCAAATTTAATATTGAGAAAAAAAAATAACTTTAATAATGATAAAATATAATATATCTACCTCATTAAACTATTTTGTAACTATTTGATCAAACGATGTTTATTTTTAAAATTTATTTTTAGTTTTTTTGATATCTCTTAAAAATAAGCAGTAAACAAAATTGTATTTGTATTTGAAAATAATATTATATAAGTAAAATATAATTTATCGATATATTTGCTGTAATTGAAATATATTATAGTCAACTAAATATATGAAAAAAATTAAAACATTTCAATAATATTAATTATAAACTATTTTTAGTCAATTAAACATATATCAGTTTATGTTGCATAATTATTTTATGTAATCATCTAAAAAAATAGATAGATATATAAAAATATTTCTATTATTCTTTTAAAAAATATTATGTTTTAAAAGAAATAATATTTTTTTAATATCAAGATTATATGTGTAAATTGTTTTTAATGAAATCACATTATATACAAATTTATATTTTTCATCTAAGAAAATATAGATATAAGGAAAGTATTTTATTACTTCAAAAGTATATTTTATGTTATTTAAAAATATTTTTTAAATGTAATATTACTATTTTGTGAATTTTTCCTGTTTTTATGAAATCATATTATATATACATATATTTTTCATTTTTTAGTTACTTTTTTTAACTTTATAAAAAAACTCTTTTTTTATTATACGTATATGTTTTTGGAAATTTTAAAAAAGGAAACTAAATAAAATAAATAAATAATACTATTTTAAATGTAATATTTTTAATTCATTAAGGGTATTAGTGTAATCAACCATCGTGAGAGTTAAAGTGAGAGCGATACATAAGAAACTGACTTTTCAAATAATATTATAGAGATGGTCTCCATTGCCACCTTAACCTTCTAACTCCGAATGCAATAGGGATTCTCTTTGTCGGTTATTTATTGTACTCATGAATTGGAGTTGTCTAGAGTTATTTCCAAACTCATCCGCATCTAATAAAGATGGATGTAGAGGTCCAAAAATCATCCACCGCCATGTATCCTCTAAGCGTAAGACTTGAGTTATTACTATCGGCTGTTGAATTGAACTATTAGGTTGCGCATTTTCGGTGAACCATGCTTGGCATTTCCATTCAGCGTATCTGATCAGCTATAACATTTGTTAATGTGCCTTATTGGACATTATTTGTATATAATTATTTATGTATTATACGTAATTAGTTTTTTCATAATTTTTTAATGGATACCAATATATTCTTGCAATATTTTGGTATACAATAAAAAATCTATAAATTAATAATGTTTAGACATTAGTGTTTTATTAATTTATAAAAAAAAATAATTTTAAAAATTGAACTTACTTTTTTGTAAAATAAAAAAAATAGTTAATTTCACTACTTATGTATTCATTAAATTTTATAAACTTGACTTTCAAGTATTTTTATTGTATTAATTGATGTATGAAATATTTGTGCCATACAGTTTAAATGTGTTTTAGATATAACTTTATTAAATATCATCAAATATTGTTAAATATTAACAAAACTAGAAATATACTCAATTGTGAATGTAAAACAAACAATACAAGATGTTATTTATACTTATATAAATTATATATATAAGTTATTAATTTATGATTTTAATGGGACTGTATATTTATATGAAATTTTCTAAAAGAATATTATCTTATTAGCTTATCTATTTGTGTTATATTTTGAACTGGTCCAACTCAAGACCGACAAAATTTATTAATTAAAATGGTTTATTAATTTATCAAGCATTAATTTATAGGTATTATATTGTAGTAATTTTTTAATTTAAATAGCTAAATATAGAAACACCTTCAAAATATGAAAATAAAGTTTTTCAATTTCTATGGTATGCATATTAATTTATTTAGTCATACTCACAAATTTTAAAAGTACATGCATTTTCTCAATATTATTAAGATTCATTTATTTAATAAAATTTTGCTATATTAACATATTTAACATGTTTAATATATATTTTAGATTAATGAAATCTTTACCATTTTATGCTTAATCAGCTTTACAAATACAATCATGTATAAATTTTAACTGGTTTTGGATTTTTATGTCTACTAAACTAGATGAAACTACATTATGAAATCTATATATATATATATACAAAATTCAGTTTGTCCTCGTTTCATTAAACCATATCATCAATTGAAGCACCGCAAATTGACACCTTAACATAATTTAAGAAAAAAATTATAAAATCTTCTTCATCTTTCAATTTATTATTATTTATGTCAAATATTAAATAGTTCACTCATATTTTTATAAATTAAATATAATTTAACCCAAACTAATTGTAATTTTTAAAATATAAATAATTTTTTAAGCAATTATTTTTTAAAAACAGGCAATTAATAAATTTGTTGTACTAGTATATTATATTCTAAATATTTTCAAAATTATGGTTTTTCTTAAATTAATATTATCGTATGTACCTACATATCTTTTATATTTAATAATTATTTTAATATACATTTAACTATCTATTGAAATTTATACATTATTTTCATAATTTAAATACATGTAAATAAGCTGAAAAGAATATGAATAGTCATTTATCATTTAATATCATAAACCAAAAAAACAGCTTAACTTATTAAAAATAAGAATTAATAAATTAGTTATATTAATATATTTATGTTAAGTGTTTACTTTGCAGTTTTAATCATAACTAATAGAATAATGGAGAAATTTTACTTTTACACTATGTTGGATACCACTTTTCAGCTTTACCATTAGTCTAAGGACATTTTCAGAAATACCACTTTCATTAATGAGCAGAAAACAATAATACCCTTACCTTATCTTCTTCTCCACCATCGGTTTCTCTCCCTCTCCCCGAGTCACCGTCGTCTCTCTCTCACTGTCGAGTCACCGTCGTCTCTCTCTCACCGTCGAGTTCTGGCGTCTCTCTCTCACCGTCTAGTTCTGGTGTCTCTCTCTCACCGTCGACTTCCGGCGATGAAATCGATTCAAAATCTCCAAGATGTCGACTCCTATACGTGATTCACAACTTGTATGTCTCTAATTTTTGTATTTGTTTGTTCTCTAATTTCTGTATTTTTTGTTGATTCGATTTTGTGCTTTCTCTTATCGAAAAATTAAACAAGGTTCTTTCAGATATCTCATTTAAAGAGGTCGATCTAAGAGAAACATATTTGATAGTGAAACGTTGAGAGTAAAAACATTGAGTATTTGAAAACTTAAATCTGGTTTTGAAGTCATACTAAGATTGATCTGAATGGTTTCGGCTAAGAAAGAGATTTTCCGATAGTGAAAACTGCATATTAAGGAAGAGATAATTTCCGATAGTGAAAACTGAATATTGAGGAATTATAACCCCTTATAAATATGGGTTTCATGAAATTGTTGAGACAAGTGAAGAAACCTTATCTTTGGATGCTAAGCAAGGGGGACAAGTACACAGTGAGAAGCTTGTATGATCTTCTCAAAAAGAAAGCAAGAACAATGACAAGACTAGAGAGACTATCTATAGGAATAGCAATAATCACAGAAGGGGTAATTATTGCAGAAAACTCAAGCTATCTAATCCCAAAGGGAAGGTTGCTGGCTTATAAGAACTATGATAGCTTGTCGAAGTTGGCTTGGGGTAAAGTTGCTTATAAATTTTTGTCCAAAAGTATTAAACGTTTGAGTGCAAGTTCGTGGACATGAGAGAGTTATGAAGTGAGAGGTTTTGTGTTGGCCATAAATTTGTGGGCTATGTCATCAGTGCCTATGCTTGGTAAAACTTTGGGAAAACCATGCCAGGAAACCTCATCTGCAGATTCGTTATGTCTACATTGGGACTCAACAAGGGCTCCGACAATTACTGAAGTGTTGGAGGTGGAGAAGAAAAATAATGTGAGTTTTTACTAAAATTTATAAATTTATTCGTACTGTATTGTTTAGAAAGAGGTTTATAAACATACTCCTTGAAAAAGAGTCACAAGCAGGCGCCTTGGTAAAAAATGTGAAGTGTTTAGACATTTTAGAATATTTTTCATTTTGTACTTTTTCTGTAGCACGTTGCTTGCATCATACACACACTAGCCCTTAACATTCACATTAGATTATTGAGAATGGTCGCTCTGTTTCTTCTTGGCTTGTGTTTTGTGTATGAACTCGCATGTTTCACTTCTCTTAACACCTTGCTTGTGTCATGCCCTCATTAGCTCATGCCATTCACATGAGATTACTAAGTTAACTATATTGTTTCATAATGGTTTATAAATAAGAGATTTACAGAGACTTATAAAACGTTGTTTTATCCTTGTTACAGGGTGTGGTTACTACAGTGTTTGGATTCTCTGAGGAATTCAAACATTTGGTGAATCCAACACATCCTGATGATAAGGACTTTGACATTGTTGTACAACTAGTTCAACAAGGATACAAAGTGAAGAAAAGCCAATGGGAACAAGAATTTGTGGATGTTTTTCTTACAATAGAAGACATTGTTCGACAAAGCAGGACAGAAGACAAAGATGTACGGCAAAAACTCTAAGGTCATTGTGTTTTTGATGTTTTATAAGACTTTATCAAATTTAAAATTGCTAAGTTATTTTAATATTATAAGCATTTATAAATCTCTTATTTTTGTTTGAAATAGGAGCAAACACAAGATGAAGAAGAACAACAAGTGGAAGCTGATGTTGAATTCGGCGACGGTGATAAAGAAAGAGAAATTTCAAAAATCAATGAAATAAGCTAATATATAAACCCTTATAAACTTGGACTATCATTTTTAAAAAATTTAAGCCATCATAAATTTGTTATTGTTTTTTTCTTCTAGGAAATAGGGGCAGACACTTGAGGAAGAAGAAGAAGAACAAATGGAAGCTGATACTGAATTTGAGGAGCCCGTGCAAGTTGAAAGGAAGAAACGAGGAAAAGGAAATAAGGTAAATAACTCTCTTTATAATGGTTTATAAATGTTATTTTCTGATTGTGTTATCAAAATTGAATGATGAATATGTTTATATAGCCATCATAATATTGTTTAGGAACAAGAGCATAAGAAGAATGAAGAGAAAAGAAAAGATGAAGCGGATGAGAAAGCTAAGGAGAAATTTCAAGATGAAGATGGTTCCAAACTCGATAAGTTAATCCAAATGCTTTATGATTTGAATAAACGAGTAGAAGTAATCGAGAATGTCTTAGGAGTGGCAAGCAAATAACTTTACCAAGAACTTATAAATATTTTCACATGTTATTTTCTTTACCTATTATGATATGATTTCTTGAAGGTACCTGACGGTTATGAGAGTCCATGCAACTATGATGATACAAAAGGTGCACCAAATGATGAAAATGAAGAAGAAGAAAATTCTGGTTTTAAAAGAAATGCAACAGATGATGAAAATGATGATGAAGAAATTTCTGATACATAGCAACTGACGGAAGTGAATATTCTTGGGGAAAATGAGAATACAGAGAAATCACTCCAGACGAAGACACTGAAAAAAGTGAAGAAAAAAGATGCATGAAAAAAGTCACAGGTACAATTCTAAAAAGATAGAATATAAAGGTTTATAAATTTTTTGATATTAAGCTTAACTAATCTTATCTTTTGTAGATGACGTCGTCTACTCCAACATTCATTACTCCAAACTTTGATATAAGAGTATAAAATTTAATATATTTGATAAGGCCTTGTAAATTTTAATGTATAAAGCTTAAACTTATAGTTTCTAAATAATTTGTTTACAGATTACATCGCCTATAAATAATTATTCGCAAGAGATGATTAAAACATTTATAAGCATTATCTAAGGATTCATAAACAATAATGTATTAAAAGTTATTAAAAATCACTTATAAGCCTTCGTAAAACTCAGATATACTAGTTTATAAAGTATTATATAAACTCAGAGATGAAAATTTTAAACACGAAAAAAATGATATGTAAAGGCTGTTAAATAACTTATAAACCGCTTATATATCTTATAATAAGATTTTAGAAAGCATTATGAAAATTAATGATAAAAAGTTTTAAAAGTAAAATCAGTGATATAAATACACGAAGATGCTCGTTACTAATTTTCTTAAAAAAAGAAACTAGAGTAAATGTAAAGTACAAATGATTTACAGCTTACAATCACTTATAAAAACACGTGGTAGACATATATATTACAGAAAGACATGTGTCTTGTTTCTCTTATGTGTCAAGAACATATATATTACATATAAAAACACGTGTCTTCTCTCTCTCTTTCTGCAACTCCAATCTTCTTGAACATTGTGTTTCCCTCTGAAAACATAAAAACATAAGACAAAATATATATAATCTTTTATGGTTTCTTTTATAAGGCCTTATAAATATAAAAATTGTAATATATACCTCAAGGGGGTTACTATTTCCAGAAATAGGCAAATCATGAGTAATTAAAACTTCATCCCGTGTCTGAATCATATTTGACACAATCCTTGATGATAATTGAGTTCTTCTCTGAAACATTATCAAAAAACATAAAACTAATAGTGAATCTCCAAATGGCATCATTATATTTATAAGGTCTTATAAATGTAAAAGTTGTAATAAGTATTGCTATGGCATACTTCCAGCAATAAGCAGATCTTGAGTACTACATATTATCTTGTAAAATAACTAACTGATAACTATCATAAACGAAAACCTTAACAAGGAGTTCCATATAGTTACCTTAATGGTTACACATAGATGAAGGCCTATATTCTCTTGAAGTTTGTTCAGATATGAAGCTACTTGACGATCATTCCTAATAAATACTGGAGGAAGCTCTTTTGAACCAAAATTTAACTTTGAAAGTAAGACATAGCTAAGATTTATACTGTTTAACTTGGAAAGTGAGACATCAATTCCAAAATCTTGTAAAACAACCCCAATCAAATCATTGTAGCTGATATCTTCATGAATCATACTAAGAGAAAATCCCCTTTCATCATCGACCATGAAATCCCAGTGAATTCCATTCATTAGTTTTCATTCTCCACGTATAGAACACAATTCGATCGTCATAACCTGATTATAAGAACATGGGGATTAGAGAAGGAATGATCAACAAGATATATCAAAAAAAAATACATAACAATATGTTCCTCATCGATAAAAATTTATAAGGTTTTATAAATCTGAGATTTGAAAACTTCATGAGAAAAACTTCGTCTTCTACCCAAAAACCGATCGATTTTGAGAAACCAAGCAAAAATTACAGAAAATAGACGAAAATCACTATCTATTATCCTCTGACCTTTGTTACGCGTTCGTGAAGAGAGATTGTTCTGTTCGTTTGAGCTTGTAGTCTTCGCCAAATCTCGTCGGACGTCAACGTCGTCGGAATCGTCAAATCTCGCCGGGGAAATCGCCGGAGTCGTCGAATCTCGCCGGAATCGTCGAATCTCTTGCTGGAGTCGTCGATCAATTTGGGGATTTTGAAAATTCTTGTTGGAGAAGACATATGTTTATGTTTGATTAGATAAGAGTATAATGGTATTTTATCCATTAAAATTTTCACTACAAGAAAATGTTTCCATAACAATGACGATTTACGACGAAAATCTTTCCTCGTAAATTTACATGGTGTTTACAACGCAGTTACGAGGAGACCAAATTTTGTCGTAAACTCCATGTAAATTTACGAGGAAACGGTTTCGTCGTAAAATCCATGTAAGTTTACGACGAAAGTACGTGAAATGAGAAATACGTCGTAATCGTTACATCGACAAACATGTTACCGTTATATTTAGGTGAAAACGTGTATTCAATGTGCTTTAACTTACCTAATTTCGTCGTAAAGTCGTTGTAAATATTATGTTAAAACCATGTAAATTTCCGGGGTTATTGAAGCTAAAATGCCTCCTCTTCAAATGTGAATGGTTCGATCCTGTTGTGAACCGAGGGATTCGGTATAACAAATTTGGTGTTGTGGATGTCAATTTTGGGAGAAGATACAACAAATTTGAGCCTTTCATTTTAGCTTCACAAACCGAGCAAGTTAGCTTCCTTCCTTATCCTCGGCTTCGAACTTCTGGGATAAACTGGTTAGCTGCTATCAAAATTACACCTCGTGGACGCATTGTCGCTGGAGAAGAACCGCCCTTGCAAGAAGAAGACGCTATCAATGAAGTTGAGGTACCAGAACAACCAACTGATGAAATCCTTTTGATCGATCCGCAAAACTTTCAATATGAAGATATTCCCGAATATGCGACAAATGAAGCACGTGAAGACGAGTTCGAGAGAAGCGACGATGATGATTGTAATGATAGTGATGAGAACGAAAAATGATTTAGAGTGATGTAGTATTGATGAGAACGAAAACGATTTAGAGTGATGTAATATATGTAACAAATGTTGTATTTCTCTATTGTAAAGTATGTTTAAGGAAATATTGTTTTTTACCATCTTAATGTATGTGTAACAAATGTTGTTTTATATAATATGTATTTCTTTAGTTTTAAAATTTTATTTGGAGTTTTAGGGTTTTAGAGTTTAAGTTGGAGCAAGAGCAAGAAGTAATAGAGAAGAAGATATGATGTTAGATGATATGTGACTTTGGGGTTTAGGGATTTCATTCTCGGTGTTTAGGGTTAAGCGTTGTAAAATCGTCGTAAATGGTTCGATTCCACGTAATTTCGTCGTAAATGGAAAAAGACGGGTCTAGTAACTTCGTCTTAAATGGAAAAATGCGGGCCTGATAACTTCGTCGTAATCGGAAAAGCCTGGTAAATCGTTTCGACGTAATTTCGTCGTAAATCAAAAAACGCGGGTCTGGTAAATTCGTCGTAATATTACGTCGCGTTTACGACGAAACGTTTTCTATATATTGAGACGCCGAGAACGAGGCTGCCTCGTTCATTCCTCCCAAATTCCTTTGCTCTCCCTCTAAGGTACACTCCCTTTCCTCTTCTATTTTTTTTTAAAGTTAGTTTAGGTGATTAATTAGTTAGGTAATTAGTTTAGGTGATTAGTTAGGTGATGGAATACTATAGTTTAGGTGATTAGTTAGGTTACGGAATAATTTTTTAATTATGTTGTCGTAACTAATTAAATTTATTTTAATTTTTTTAGATGGCTCCTAGAAGGAAACCAGAAGCACCTACTTATGCCCAGTTGTTTGCCGATGGTTCCGGTACATCTTCTTCCGGTCCATCGTCTTCCGATGCAGTTCCCGAATCTCAGACTTCTCAGAGAGTTTTTTCGAGTCCTCCTCTTCCACCGCAGATGCCTCCACCTCCTCCTCCAGTGGCTGCACCTCAACCTGTCCCAGAAGGTGCAGTTCATCTGGATTTGCGTGTGCTTCCATATGCTCCATTCGCGAGATATACGGTGGAGGATTTGCTTGCCCAGCCTGGACGGGAGGGTTTGGATGTTCTAGACCCCGATAGACCCCGAGGAACTTAATGGTAAGTCATTAATTTTTATTACTTTAAAATTTAA
>NC_027756.1:6920564-6920733 GCF_000695525.1 Brassica oleracea var. oleracea
AATTAATTTTTATTTTCTAACGGTTAAATTTTTTTTTTTCAGGTTTGGGGCTAACAACCGTGTTAGCCGGAGCGTTTCGGCGACGATTAAGGGTTACTACGACGGGGCATATCCGAACTGGAGCAAGACACCAAATCACGTTAAGATCGCGTGGTTTAAATGTTTTGCA
>NC_027756.1:6920854-6958081 GCF_000695525.1 Brassica oleracea var. oleracea
CAAAAGTGGCATTGGTCTTTGGGAATCACCGAGAGGGTGAAGGCGGAATTCGTTGCAAAGGCAAAGATACGCCTCTGCAACACAGTCTCTGATTGGAAGGACAAGTGGGAGATCTACGGGTATGAGGGAAAGCCCACTGAGCTCACGAAGGATGTGTGAGATGGCCCCATCGCCTATTGGTAGCACCCCTCTTTGATCAAAAATGCCAATTCGTGCTCGGCTTCTCGAAGGACGAAGGATAAAGATGATCATTTGCCCATGCTTCACAGAACCGGACAAAAACCTCAGGCAGGAGTCCGTCTAGTAGCTGTAAGTTTTGTTTTAAATATATATTTTAAAATATTCAATTAATATAATTTTTAATATTTAATTTAATTTTTTTTTTGTAGTTCGAGAAGACGGGAGTCTTACTATCTCTGTCTGACCTATTCAAGATGACTCACGCCACATCCGGCAGAGTCTTTGTGGATCCTGCATCTGAGAAACTCTTCCAAGCAGTGGCTGCTCGGATTGAAGAACGGGAGACGCAACTAACCCAGGAGTCTCCCGATAGATTACCCGTCACATTGTCCACCGAAGAGGCTGACAGAATCTTCGAAGAGGTACAACTTAAAATTTTTGTTCACCTTATTTTTAATATTTTAACATAATTAACTATATTAATATATGTTTTGATTTTATAGGTGGCTCCTAAAAAGATGGGGCGGATAGTCGGTATATGCTCTGTTAACGAAGAGCAACTTCGTCATACACTTCGAAACGAGATGAAGAGACTGCTCAGATGAAAGCTCGAATGGATAGCCAGCAGGTTCGTTTAGACTCTCTTGAGGATTTGCTAGACGTGATGGCCGTGGGAAACCCGGTTATGCAGAGAATGTTGAGTGAGAGACGAGCCGCTCTTGGGTTGCCAGTACGAGATCCCCAAGAGTCCGATCCAACCCGTCAACAGCCGAGCAACCCCACCGCCTACTTCGAGAATATGTACTTTTTTTATATTTCTATTTGTATTATGAATTAAAATATTATTGTATGACTTTTAAATGCTTTTTTAAAAATATGTTTTTCATTTTCATATTTCGTTTTAAAATTTAAATTATTTTAAATTCTGAATATTAAATAAATTCAAAATAAATTCAATATATATATTAATAATAAGAATCGATGTACACTCCAAGTAAATTTTTACGAGTGATTAACGTCGAAAGATTTACGAGGGTTTTACATCGAAAGTTTTACGTGTTCTTTACAACGAAAGTATTTACGTCTGCTTTACATCGAAAGGGTTACGTGGAGTTTACCACGAAATGTTACGTCGCGTTTACGACGAAACCTTGCCCTGCGCTTTACGAGGAATTATTTTCGTCGTAAACATAACAAGTCGTTTACGACGAAATCTCCGTTACGACGGACGTTTTACAACGAAACGTATATCGAGGTTAATTCGTCGTAAAACCCCGTTTACAACGAATTTACAACGAATATTGCCCTCGTAAAAAATATGTTTTCTTTTAGTGTTTAATGGTAAAGTTGGTTAGTGTAAAGTTGAAAAGTGGTATTAGAAAAGTGGTATTAGTGGTAATTCCCCTAGAATAATAACACTTTAAACATTGTATATAAGTAATTAATTTTAAGTACAATCAGAATATTAATAAATAAACTAAAACTATTTCAATTTAGTGACAATATATAGTCAATTTTTGGTGATGATATTAATATGGATCCAGACTTCAACACTTGATAAAATGAAAACATCAGTATTTCCAACATAAAAAAATTTGTTTGTCCTCGATTTGGTAATTATATAACTTCAAATGAACCAAAAATAATTTCATCTTTTGCTGCCAATTCCTGATTATTTTTAAATTCAAATTTATCAGGCAATATTCCATCAGTAAGAATATTACTCCATGCCTTTGAACTTGTTCATCCCTCCTCAACTTCGTTAATATTCTTATGCATGAAAAATAGATAACAAAGGATATTAGCATACCAATCAAAAGTCCATACGAACTTTATTATATAAATTGTTCAAATCATTAAATCCTACACCATAAACACTACAAACTAAACCATATATGTAACATAAATCATATATATATTATTAAAACAGAAATATTGCGTTGAACCTAACATTTATTTTGTAAATTTTTAAATTAAATACATCTTTCTACTTTATTGTTAAACCTACATCAAATCCCTAATATTCTTTTATTTATACTGCTATCCATATTACCAAACAATTTACTTCTTTCTTTATACTACTATCCATTTTTCTAAACAACACTATAATTAATTTTATGTTCAAACAATATAAAATATTAGAGCTCATCTTTTTAATAACCAATTATTTAGATAAATTAAATAATTAAAAATTCAAATAATTTATAAAACAACAAAAATAAATATAACTTATTTTTACAGGTTTTAATACTACAAAAACATTTCAATCAATGATAAATCAATTAAATTAACATATTATTTTATTTATATTAACTAAATAATGATTATATCATTTATTTAAGTAAGATAATAATTCAATAGTAGCCATTACATAAAAAAAATTATCAACGTCATACATTTGTACAATAATTATAATAGCATAAACATTGTATTGGACCTAACCTTTATTTTGTAAATTTTTAAATTAAATACATCTTTCTACTTTATTGTTAAACCTACTTTAAATCCCTAATATTCATTTCTATATACTACTATCCACATTACCAAACAATATACTCATTTTTTATACTACTATCCGTTTTTCTAAATAACACTATAATTAATCTTATGTCCAAACAATATAAAATATTAGAACTCATCTTTTTTAATAACAAATTATTTAGATAAATTAAATAATTAAAAATTAAAATAACTTATAAAACAGCGAAAATAAACATAACTTATTTTTATAGGTTTAAATACTACAAAAGCATTTCAATCAATGATAAATCAATTAAATTAACATATTATTTTATTTATATTTACTAAATAATGATTATATCATTTATTTAAGTAAGCTAATAATTCAATAATAGCCATTACATAAAAATATATATAAAAACGTTATACATTTGTACAATAATTATAATAACAAAAATGATTATGAAAAATGTTCAAAGTATATGTTATTTAAAAAAATGCTTAACACTAATTGTTAACAGTAAATTTAAAACAATTATAATATAAATTATTAACGAGATAAATTACACAAAAAAATTATAGTAAAATTAATTAAGCTATATAAAATTGAGTAATATGATCAAGATATTTATAGTTGTTAATTATTTTATATATATCATTTTCTTTATCAAAATTTTGTAGAAACGTCATAATTTAATAAAATTGCAAAACAATGGACTTTAAAATTTGAATTAAAAAATGACAAATTATGAAGCTTTAAAAATTTAAATCAAATTGGATTACATATCGGACATCCATCGGTTCAGTCGGTTAATCTCGGGTTTTAGTGATTTTTTAATAAATATGTATATTTTTAAAATTTTAAATCGAATAATCGGATCACCGGATTAGCCAATTTAACCGCGGATTCGGGTCGAATTTAAAAGCATTAATTAAAATGCAAAAAATATTTAAAATTAACAAAATTCTTACATATTAACAAAATATTTTCAAGTTATTAGTGAAATTTTTCATCTTAAAATAATCCGCTGGTGATGATCTAGTATATAACTTAAACCGTAACCAAAAATGTCTCTCTCTTTTCTCTTTGTTCTTTATCTAATATCTTCCACTGAGAAGAAGATACGAGATGAAAAAAAAATTGTTTTTTTGTTTCTGATCATTAGATCAAATTAGCTTTCGGCTTGTCCGATAAATCTTCCGGTTAGCGGATTTTGATTCGGCATAGTCCGTTTTGCTGTGTTTTTAGCTCTTCACCTTATGTTCTTAATCATTCTCATTACATTTGATCTAGAGGGTTGATTTTTTTTTATTGGTTAGAAAAGCTCGGCTCTTAATTCTGAGTAGGAATCAATCTTCAAGTTAAGAGATGGTTAAGATTTGAGAGTTAGAAAAAGCTTTCGAGATGCGGTACAGAAATTAGAAGAGTTGGAGCTACCAGATGGTTAGCGTTAACTCTTATTATCAGTGAAGAAAACCTTGTTGATCAGTGGCGATTGAAAGAAAGAGGAGCAGCAAGCAGTTTCAAGCGAATCGGTCGCGGAGATCAATGGTCCGGCAAGCTCTCCGGCTACGCTTTCTCACCTCGATTTTCAAAGTATCAAAGCCAACGGGTGTGCACGTGTCATAATTATGGGCTTGAGTCTGCTTGTAATATTAGCCTTTGGAATTTTATACAAAAGAATTGACAACAAAACTGTAAACGAAAATAAAACCTTATATATAAAAATATTACATCAAACTTTATAATATGATTCAAATAAGAATTCGAGATTAATAATCTACATGTTTTAGAATTGAAAAACCAAATGAATTAGATCAAACCAAGATTGTTACTTTGTTAATTAATTTTTTAGGTTAGCTAATATCGCAAATTTCATGTCAATAAAATCTTGGAGCAATAACATAGGTGACACTGATGTAACATTTGATTCATCAATACATATTATTTTAGTCATCTCACATTTTCAGACAATTAAATTATAAAATTTTCAATCAGATGTGTTCTCAACTAATAATATGATTCATGACAAATCTTTACAGAACATGTTATAATTTGATAATTTAATATAGATAATTATATTTATTTTTATTGTAAATAGAAAATAATAAAAATGATATTATTTACACCAAAATAAAAATAATATAACATTTTTAAATTTATTTTCACAAATATTTTCATTTTTCTAAAAAATTAGAAATCAAAGATCAAAAATGATATATATATATATATATTATAGAGAAATTCCTTAAAATAATCCGACCATTTTTTTTGTCACAAATATATCACTCAGGGATTAAATGATCAAAAAATGTTTCATTAAAAGTTAAATAGACATTTACGGATTTAATTAAATAAATAAATAAATACTGAAAATTTCAAATAAAAATTTTCAAATTAAATATTGGAAAAAAACCGAAAAATAAATAATTTTTTGAATTCAAAAATGTATTATTCAAAAAAAGTATGTTTTTAATCTTTTATTATTTATTTAAATAATTTTCTATATTTAAATATCTATAAAGTTAAGTTAAAAGAGATTTTTACCGCTTTAATGAAAGTTTCTATTGTTCATTTTCCTCCTTGCGTATTTTTTTGGTGGAAAACCTAAAAAATGTCATTTGATAAATTTGCCCTATATATTATTCTCAGAATTATCACAAAACCGAATAATCACGAAGGTCTTCTGCTATAGCTGAGCTTTCAGGCAACTAGGACATGGTCTTTGATTCATTTTATTAATTCGTTTGAAATAAGTTTATTTCCCATCTGTAAATGATCATTTTCTGAAGGAGTATCCATGTCATTACTTCTTTTTAAAAAATAATAAATAGAAAAAGTCAAGTTGTTTAAGAAACTTATGATACAACCAAAGATCCGAATCTTCATATCCGAAGATTCCAAAACGAAATGTAGATCAGACGGCTACAGGCTTGCATTATTCCCCTCTCTACCACAACATTAAACCGTACTTAACACAATAAAGACACGAAATATAAAAAGCAGAAGCAATACTATAGGAACAAAATTAAAAGGGAATATTTCCAGCATCATTCCTCAAAATAATTTCATTATTCAAAGCAACAACTTGGTCTTCCATTTTTTTCTCTTCACTTCAAAAAATTTAAAACCCCCAAAGAAAAAGAGAATACATAAAGACCTCCAACCAGCCCACACAAACTACAACTAACGTTCTTGAACATCAAATAGAGATGATGAAAGTGGCTTCGCCTCGTGCACAGGATGATTCAATCACGCAGAAAGTTTTTAGGCGAGTCTACAGCAATTTTAGCTTCTCGACGGTCGACGATGACTACAACCATAATCGTCGGAGATCAAGATCGGGTGATTACGGGAAGGAGAGTTTGAGGAAGAGAGGGTTTGAAGATAAAGAACAAGTTATGGAGATGGAGCAGATGGGAGCTGAGAGGATCAAAACTGTTCTTATTCTGATGAGTGATACCGGCGGTGGCCACCGTGCATCCGCTGAGGCTATACGTGACGCCTTCAATATCGAATTCGGAGATGACTACCGGGTAAATATATTTTTATTTATTTTGTTATGACGTAATTATATTATTTTTCTTCTCTCTTCATCTTCTTTCTCTTTACCTTGACTCAAACGCATCGGTGGAGCCGATATGTTACTTCTTCAATTATATGTGCCAAAAATCTAAGCATGTTAGTAGTTTTTAAAAATGTTTTTGGTTTGGAAAAAAATATTGTGACTAAACGTTTCGGTAATCACTCTGGCGTTTGCTGTTTTAGTAGAGAATTCTCACTTTTTAGTTTCTGTTCTAATATCTATTTTGAAGAAGAACAAAATTATTTTGAACGGTTCATAAAGAAAATTTCAAATCTGGTGTATATATATATATCTGAATAAATTTGTATCTGATTTGATTTATAGTCTGATTTGTAAGTGAATTACCAATGAACCTCAGCCGTCAATGTTAAAACCATCGAAATGCTCACGTATATTTTGAAAAAACAAATAATATCTACTTGGAAGTTTTGTAGCCTAGTATTGGATCTTGGCGTTTGCCAGGTTGTCGGAGATACACGAGTGATGTCAACATTTCGTGTCTTAAAAACCTGTCCCACGTTCTTTACTCATTTTTTTGTTGTTAATAATTGCACTACTTAAGTTTCTAGCTCTACGAAGTAATGTTTTACTATTATTTATTACAGATAATCATAAAAGACGTTTGGAAGGAATACACAGGATGGCCACTGAACGACATGGAGAGACAGTACAAGTTCATGGTGAAACATGTTGGTCTTTGGTCAGTCGCGTTTCATGGTACCTCTCCCAAATGGATTCACAGAAGTTATCTCAGTGCTCTTGCCGCCTATTATGCCAAGTATATACATGTTAACCACTATATATTGCCATTTTTCATCTTACCCTTTACTTTCATTAAATGTATTTTTACATCATTAGATGTAGTTATATACAAATATAATTAAGTTCTTATTTTGTTTTGTGGTGTAAAGAGAAATAGAGGCTGGTTTAATGGAGTATAAACCAGACATTATTATTAGCGTACATCCTTTGATGCAACACATCCCATTGTGGGTAATGAAAAGGCAAGGACTTCAAAAGAAAGTCATTTTCGTGACGGTTATCACTGATCTGAACACTTGCCACCGTACATGGTAAGATGATATCTAATATTTCTAAACGAAACAAATGAAAAAAAGAC
Organism: Brassica oleracea var. oleracea; assembly: GCF_000695525.1. NCBI lineage: Eukaryota > Viridiplantae > Streptophyta > Magnoliopsida > Brassicales > Brassicaceae > Brassica > Brassica oleracea. The sequence continues at coordinate 6,928,202 of NC_027756.1, forward strand.
TCTGCTCGGGTCCAGTTTCTTGTTTTTATTTTTTTAAAATAGTAAGTAAAGAGTATAACTTCAATTTGTCTAAACATTTAAATTTAACATATATAGTAGCTCAAAATGAAATATTTAATCAGGTTCCATCATGGAGTCAGCAGATGTTACTGCCCATCCAAAGAGGTTGCAAAGAGAGCATTAGTAGACGGTCTTGGAGGCTCTCAGATTCGTGTCTTTGGCTTACCTGTCCGCCCATCATTCCCTCGCACTATTATCTGCAAGGTAAAATTAGTCCAGATTATACCACTTAGAGTTTTGGTTTTTCAAACACTAGAAGATCAACCATATGTATTACAATGTTTTGTTAGGATGATCTAAGGAGAGAGCTTGAAATAGATTCGAATTTACCTGCGGTTCTGTTAATGGGAGGTGGTGAAGGAATGGGTCCGGTTCAGAAAACCGCTCAAGCCCTCGGAGATTCTTTATATGACTCTAAAGAAAGAAAACCAATAGGACAACTGATTGTCATATGCGGCCGGAACAAAACTCTTGCCTCTGCATTAGCATCCCATGAATGGAAGATTCCAATCAAGGTAGCTTTTAAAATATGAACTTTTATTAGTACTTGTAGTAGGTGATTAATAACTTATATTATGATGTTTATACCTTACAGATTCGTGGATTTGAGACACAAATGGAGAAATGGATGGGAGCTTGTGACTGCATCATCACAAAGGTTAGTCATATCTTTAAATCCTCCATCCCCTACATTCACTTATGTTCTTATTTAGAAAAGACTTAAATTTGACTAGTGTTTATGACACAAAACAGGCCGGTCCAGGTACAATTGCAGAAGCATTGATTTGCGGCCTCCCAATTATCCTGAATGACTATATCCCCGGACAGGTACATTTACATTTTTAGCTTTACCCTTGAAATTATTTGGCCATATCATTAATCCACAAACTAACTCGTGTGAACGTAACTATCAAAGGAAAAAGGCAATGTACCGTATGTTGTGGACAATGGGGCTGGAATTTTCACTCGAAGTCCTAAAGAAACCGCGAAAACTGTGGCTGGTTGGTTCAGCAGCAAGAAAAACGAATTATATAAAATGTCAGAGAATGCTCTTAAGTTGGCGCAGCCCGAGGCAGTGTTCGACATTGTTAAGGATTTACATCATCTATCTCAACAGCAGCAACAACGTATTCAACTTTATAATGATTATTCCTACTGACCACTTCTACTTTAGCCTTCATTTTCCTCTTATTTCATGAATCGTTATGCTTGTATATTGTCTAGTGCACTGTCATTCTTTGATCATCTTTTGTAACATTTATATATGCATTGTCATTCTTTAATCAATCATTTGTAATATCTATCACATTTATTTTTAGTTTGCTGAACAAAAAAAGGTTATTGGTAAGTGAATTCTCATAAATTTTGAATTTTTTTAGATTCTATTTTTATTGGTTCTTAGATTTCAAAAATCTTAATAGAATACATTGTTATTGGTTTAAGAATTTTTAAAATCCATTCAAATCCCTTGTTATTCAAAAATTTTAGTTATTATTGATTCTATAATTCTAGCAAAATCTAGTATTATTGGGAGATAAATTCTATTCATTTTTACACATAAGACTTAACTTTCAAAATATCATATGTAATTTTGTGATTTTCAAAATCCATTTGATAAAAAACTAGAAAACAAAATAATTATTCTTACCAAATATCTATTGCACCTTAATTATATGTCCAAAACTATAATTCATTACATTTATATACTTTTACATTTTATAATATATAATTATTTTTATAAATAATTATCATTTTGAATATAAATATAAATAATTACATTTATAAATATTAATAATTTTAAAATAAAAATTTTAAAATAGTTTCAAAAAAAGTTTGAATTTAAAAAGAAAATCTGAGAGCCAAATTATAGGTTACGCGAACAAATCAGAGTTTAGAAAATATTTTTTTAAAAAAAATCCAAAATTAAAAAATTATTAAAAAGTTCAAAATTTGAAAACATATAATTCGAAATTATAAAAAAAAACTTATTTATTCTTAATTTTTATTATTTTATTACTTTATATATATAAAACAAGGGGTAAAATCTTCTTTTGTCTTTTTCATGAAATTGTTTTGGTCATTTTTCTCTTTGAATTCTTTTTTGTGACAAAAACTTTGAAATGGCTATTTAAGGAAAATTATCCAATATTGTATATATCACTATTTTTTTCTTTTTAATTTGGAAGAAAAAAACAAATAATAATGCTATATGATTTAGAAAATAAATAAATTGTATATTTACTTTACAAAAAGAAAATAGGTAATACAAATTCAGGAAAGACTATACTAATCTAAAAAATGTTACGATCAAATTTCATAAGTCAATGTATATAAATTTTCACAATCCAATTAACTTTTAAAATCTATGAACTCTTAAAATTCACAAATTCTACACAAATTCATCTCCCAATAACCTCCATCGCAAAAATATTATTCGATCTAAATGGATTTAACTATTAAGTCCAATTATGATGGTACAAATGTATAATTTGGCCTAGTAGCAAATGGGTTAACAAAGGGGAATAGACTTCAATGAAATTTTTCCTGATTGTTAAACTCACAAGTGTGACACTAATGTTGGGTTAACTTCTTCTAAAGGCTGCACAATGACTCAGATAGACGCTGTCTCCGCAATGAGTTTGATGATGATCTTGTTATGGATACAGATTCAATCTCATTTACTACTGCAATATTCTTCTCTTCCAAATATGGAACATTCTGTAATTATGTTAACCCAGTGTCTCCTACCTCTTTGTATATACTGTATCGTGTAAACTCAATTGAGATATATGAAAACCATCTTCTCCTAACATGGTACAGAACCCGAACACACTTTGTTCAACTAAATCGAAATTGATTCGGCTCATCGAAAAAGGCCAGATCGATTCTAAACTGACATGATCTAAATGGTTCGGCGGTATGACAAAACTGAATCCTAGACTAGGATATTGTTGAAGGACCCAGCGTTAGTTGTCTCGCAACCACGTGAATACTTGTGGTCTGGTTTGTCAACTCAAGAAAAGCCCATACAAGTGACAAGGATTCCAAACGAACTGATTAGAAAGAAGAGAGTTCCTATGGTCCAAGTAGTGTGAGATCATGATGGGATACATGAGACTACAAAAGAACGTGCAAGCATGATGAGGATCGAGTATCTAGAGTTGTTCGAGACTTAAGTTGATGAACAAATTGCGGATGCGGGTTCAGTATGAATTCCTCTTAAGTAGGGAGAGTTGTAATGATCCGTTTAGATTGTAATCAAAAATGACTTTTAAGCATTTCGATATAAGAAAAATTGACAAGAAAAGAAAAACTCTTTACACCACTCACATCTATAGTTTTTTCAATAAGTTTCTAGACATTAAAAAAAAAACAAAAAAAAAAACAAAAGTTAAGAGAGATAATAGAGAAGGTCTTTCATATGATATGAACAACAATTTGAGAGACCTAATAAGTACACTTGTCACTCTAATAATGATCCAAAAACCTGGAAAAACTCATAAAATAAATAAATAGAAATATAATATTCTACTATTTTTGATAGAAATCCACCCAAGTCTCTTATCAATGCTCTTATGTGAAGGCAGACAACATGAGATGAACATAGTATAGTGTTAGTGGCGTTTTCCTTTTGAACATTAGCAACAATGGAAAGAAAAATGGCAACAACAAATAAAAATGTGAATCACGGCAAATCATGTTCATAGGCAGATGCAAAAACAAATAGAAGAGACCATCAACATTCTAACAGACAAGATAACTAAAATCCAAGTAGAAAAGTCGCACACAACAACAAATAGTACACAACACGAACCATAAGTTTCCCTACACTACTTAAACCAACACATATGGCCCTCTTCAAGTCTTTAACACTCCCCTCTTTCTCATGTTTCATTTTCTCTTCTTAGCAGGTGGCTGGCGAACATCTTCGTCATCTTCCTCATCATCCTCATCTTCATCCTCGTCATCCTCGTCATCATCATCATCACTCTCATCACCGTCGTCATCATCATCATTATCATCGCTTCCTCCTCCACCATTGGTCACCGGGTCATCCTCCGGATCAGCTTCCTCTCCTTCACCCCCTGAAAAATCTTCATCATTAGCATCATCATCATCATCATCATCGTCTTCATCAGCGTTATCTTCATCATCATCGTCATCATCATCAGAGTCACCGGCATCTTTGTTTTCCTCATCTCGGAGTCCTTTTTTGTAGCCCTCCTTCACAGAAAGCCTAGAGAAAAGACAAATTCAGATCTGCTAGAATTAAATAAAAACGGAAAAATGAAAGATGTGGCCCTTATGCTCACCTCTGATCTTCAGCAATCAACCCTATCAGCAAAGATTCTGCCTGCGATATCACAGAACAAAAAGATGAATATTAGACAAGGTTTTATGAAATTTTATACAATACTGAACTATCCATAGTGTATTAATGCAAAGTTCAACGAGAACACAAGTTAAAAAGGATCATGAAAATGGAAAATGTCAATATAGCACATAACAAACAAACACTGAAATGACAAAAGGAAACCTAAAAGGTACACAAAATAAACCTAAAGTCAATCTGTAAGGGTTTAAAACTTTCTCAAAGGAACTCTCTTCTTTGTGTGTTTGCTATATCATACAAAATCCAAGAAGAACACATCCTTATATAAATAGCAATTGCAAATAGACAAGAAAAGTAAAAGTGGCAAGTTAACAGAATGTGCATTTGACATTGTTAAACTCTGCATTCAACTTCAATTGTACAAAGACCCGTCTCGAACCAGTTAAGACAGAAGCTAAAGTGCTTGTCTAAATTCAAACAACAGAATCCGTCAAAAGCCCAAATCGTATCCCCAAAGCAGAAATCTGAGTATGAAAATCTAATAAGCCTTGGATTCAGGAACACAGAGACAACTCCAGGATGGACGGTTTTTGAATAAATGACAAATCCAACAGAACACAAAAGTGAAACAAGAGTTATAAATTAAAATTAAGGAAACTGTTGTATACCGCGAGGAGCAGACACGCCAGATTCCTTCCAACGAGGAAGAGAAGCGTCTCAGTGGCAGAACAAGTCCATTGTCTCTGCGTCTCCATTGACCTGAGGGCAGCCACTTCCATATCTACTCGAAAAGGACTCACAGTAAGAGATGAGGAGACAGAAAGCCAAATAGAGAGAGATAAAAAGGGAGAGTGGAAAACCTGAATAGCTCCTTTAGATCCGGTCAAGTACCCTAAATTTTCGTCCCTGGAGGGTTTTTGTATTTAAGGAGCTTTTTCGTCTGTAGATTAAAGCCTTCAGAGTTTTTTATGAGCCATGTCCACAAATAATAATTATAAATATAATATTATTTTATTTTTAAAATTTTTAGTTTAGATTTTGACATTAGTATTTCTATGATTTTAACTTCGTTGGTTTGGAAAAAAAAACTATAAACATAATTTTGTAGTCTTGTTTTTATATTAGTTTAATTATTTCTGTTTAATTTAATTTAAATTTTAATAAAGTTAGGATAACATTTTTATAAAAATCATTTTATTTATATCATTTCATTTAATATATAAATTCTAATGAATTTTGGATTTGTTGGTTTTAGTTAAAATACGTTAAGAATACAATGGTTGAAATCACTAGGAGACTCCGCGGATATCATGAGCAAATATATCAAGCTAACGTTGCACTTCCTGATGCGGTCATCATTGGGACCAGAGCCGTGCTTACAACGTATTGAAAAAAGCATTTGCCTAGAGTCCCCAAATTTTGTAAAATTTTTAAGACCTCTAATTACAAAAAAAAAAAAAAAATTTACATGGCAGTTAATGTATTCTTTTAGTTAGATTTTTATTATTATTTGATTCTAAATTTGACTTCTGTTTAAAATAACTAATTTTTGATCAATTTTACTATATTTTATATAAAACTATAAAGATTCTACTTCAAATTAACTGCAATTATTTGATCCACATTTGTCTTTTTTGTATATATTATGAGTTAAATTTATTTTCTATATTTATAGAATTTGATTAAAAATTTATAATATTTTGAATATATAGTTTATTGTATTTAATTTAAACGCTAAGATTTAGTTTTGTAACAGCGACCAACATTTCAATCCAAAATGATAAGAATATATAGTTTTGTTTTTAGTTTATAAAAATCTGGTGCATAAAATTTAGAAAATGTTTAGGTAATAAATCAAAACGTTTTAGTGTTATATATATATATATATATATATATATGTTTTTTCAAAAAAAAATATTTTATATAATTCATATTTAAATAGAAATATTTTCAAAAAAAAAATTTCATGTAAAATTTTTTTTAACTCGCCTCCAACATCCAAAAACCTTCGCACGGCAGATTGGGACCAAATGTATATGTTGACTGAGATGGGCGACATGAGCTTTACTTGGATGAACCGACAGCTGAGGACTGGACCAGCACGAAATGGATCGAACAAGGAAATGTGGTCACGAAATGGACATGAGAAGGACGGACGGTCGAGAGATGAACAGGACAGACGATCGGGAAATGGAATATATGACCAATGGTCGGGTGATGCGATATGGTCGGACATAGACCCAAAAAAATGGAGATGAAGACCTGGACATGGAAATTTATCAATAAGAGCATTTTGCTCGACGAAGTGAACTAAGCAGCAAAACGGTCTAGATAACTATCAGCTGGATCGAACCCAAGAAGTGGTTAGCCAAGATAAGACTTCTGCGGCACAAGATGGGATGGACAACCAAGCACATGATCCACTTGTCTGTTATATTGGACAGATGACAAAATCAGGCTAAAGCCTTGAAAGGAGTCTTTGGAGTTTTAATCAAGTTTGTCCAAGAAAAAGATGAGCTGGCCCATGGGAAGGATAGAGGGCGGGCCACTTGGTTTAAACTCCGATTAACCAAGATTTAAAGTTTTAGAATTTCTCACTAAACCCATTAAGAGTAAGTTTAAATCCATTAGGAGTTGGTTTTGGTTTTCATACACCTGTTAGGTTTAGAGTTTTCAAGTCAGTCATGTTATATTTTGTAAAACAAGTCTATTTGAGCACTTTTTATCTCTTTGTTTATTTTTGAACAGCCTCCTTCGATCACTAGGAAGATTACTCTTTCTCTTACGTGAACCCATTCAACACCAACAAACGAGGTTACACTCGTAAGTAGTTGTAACGCACAACGTAAGGCTCTTCATTAACTTTAGGTGAAGAAATTATCGACCATTCAAAGTGCTATGAGTACTAGTAGCCTCTAGGTTCAGTCGCCCATCTTCAAGTGATCAAAGACATTACACCTATCGAATAAAGAAGTGCTTTTGGTAAGCAATACTAGTAATAAAGAATTGAAGATTTGTCTCAGTATGTTAATTGTCCTCCCCGACAAGAAACACAAAGATAGGGTTGTACTTCCACAAAGCAATACATCTCTAATTTCGAAGTAGTTCTCAACATATCAATTATAAAGAACATCAATGACAACAACCACACAACCACAGATTCCTTCCATTATTCACTACACAAAAGATCTCACCAGACATCTCACACACATAATTTACATAAAACTGGCAAAAAGTACAGAACATCTCACAGCGGGCCCTTGTCCCGTGGAGCTTCAGAATGCATAGCATTGTAGTCTTTGGTGTAAACACGGTGCCTCCTCTCCCGCGCGTATACAACCCAAAACACCAAAGACAGCATTACAGCAGTAGACACCAGCACAAGACCCACGTAGATCCACTGCGTGTATCTCCTCAGTCCCGGGCAATGATCCCTCTCTATATCAGTGAATGTGGACCTCACGAAGTTACACCCTCGCAGATCTGCCAGGAACGGACCATACTTGTACAGACCATAGCTTACGTTAACTGCTGCAGCCATCTGGGTGTAATGGTTTGGGGTCAGACGTCCGGGCGTGCTACATGTTCCCGTTGTTATATATTCGCAAGTGTAGCTCTTCCACACCTGCATAAAAACACCATATCATAAGAAATATTATGAAACAAAAAAAAAAATTTACAGACATGTTCTGTTTTAAATTAGTATTTACCTCTGTTGCATTGTTGAGATGGACCTCACCGGGCTTGCACAGGTGGTCAGAGAGATCAGCATTGAAGGGGTTACAGAGCAAAGGCATTAGGGGGCCCGACTGGTTGTAATAAAGGGGTCGGGCTTGAGGCGGGAAGTTCTTGTTGGCAATGGTGTTCATGAAATTGTCAACAATTTCGACCAACTGGTACGTCACAAGCTTGGTCTGACTCAGTGTTTCGGTCGCGGTTGCGTTATCAACGCACGGTAGAATATCGTCTAGAGCGGTGTGAGCTTTCGGGTTTTGCACCCATTGGTCCATGGCCACACACGTATCCCCAACAACGCTGACAAAGCATTAAGAAATGCTTTTATTGAGAAACCTTTTTTTAATGCATTGAGTAAGACAAATTGAACAAAAACTCACTTGTGTAGAAGCAGAAATAGACCACACAAGACGAAAGTGCCGGTTACAAGAATCCAACCAAGGATCACTAACCTGTCCATTGTTAAATCACAAAGTGATTTTTATCAGCATAGAACGGTAACACGTGGAAAATGAGAATGAGACTTCACTTACGTGTATACAAGGCACTGCAGTCCAAAGATGGAGAGTACTGTACAACAATGAAAAATAATCAATAAGTTAAGTGCTGCTGCGAGAAGTAATCAATAATAATAATCCCTAAGACGACTTACAGAATCCAATGAACGCAAGAAAAAGCATCACAGCAGCGATGATGATGAGCGCAAGTCTCCTGCAACAAAGCATAAGCACAAAAAGGTGAAGAAAAAAAAAAAAGGATAACACTATCGTATTATATTTTTTTACATGTTATCCAAGACATCTTGAATCCTGTCTTGGTTCTCCATTGTTTGAACAGAAAGAGTGGTTGCAGAGGAGTTAATCTTTCCTTGTATGTTGTCGATGCTCGATAGAACATCCCCTGGAAGAACGATGGATTGCACATCCACCTTCTTAGCTGCATTGAGATAATCTGACACATTCCTGAGGTTTTCCGCCGTGAAATTCGCCTGTCTCACCACATAGTCCAAAGTATCTGTTGTGCTAGCATGAAATTTCTCTTGGCCCGTGTAAAGGAAAACACATCCCACACTGGAAAAATATCAAACACAAAAAGCTTATTTTAATTAAAAAAAACAAAAAAAGACAAGGATGACAAAAGAAGAGGCAGAGAAAAGACAATTTACATTGCAGCGATTGTGAATGATATGAGGAGGATAAGGGAGAGAGCATAAGCAACCCTGGAATAGCCGTAAGGCTGACGGGCGCAGCAGCAATAGCAAAGGCAAATGAGAGACAAGGATAGCCCGAAGATCACAAACCAGACTCCTGCTATCACAAAGAAAGGCGCCGCTGTATAAGCAACAGACTGCATGCACACACAAGCAAATAATGAGAAAACAAAAGCTTCAAAAAGAGAGAGAACTAATGAATGCTAATCCCTTTTGATTAAGCAAACAAACTCAACTTGCAACAGAGAAAACTTAGGACCACAGAAAATAAAAGAAAGGACTCACAGTCCAATAATGGGTATTGCTTATGTTCCATCCACCAGTGTAAATGTTGAAATTCTCAGTAGGGTCTTTCCTCTTTGTTCTGTTTGCAGCCAAAATCAGAGACGAGTTCTCTCCTTTTTCCTCTGCCATAAACCTTTCTTTTACACTTGTCCCCCATTCTTCTTCAACACTTGCTGCTTCCTTTTCTGAAAACCCAAAATTAGAAGTAAAAACATATCAACAGAGACAAAATCAAAATACAAGAAACCAGCAGTTATTATTGAATTATTTTTTCTTTTCTTTCTTTCTTACCAGCAATAGATATTCCAGTGGCGACAAGAAGGAATGAGAAAAGTACGAACACTGTTTTAGATCTGGAACACAACATTCTGTCTTTGTTTTTTTCGAGATTGTTTTTATTTTTTGTATATTTTCTCGTTTCAGTGTTTCTATGTTTAATGGAATCGTGATAGAGAATCAATGGCAGACGTGTTAACAACACGATTGATTTGATATCCCGCTTGACGCGGTTTTCTTCACTTCCTCGAATCACATTTCCCTGATTTCTTTCTTTTTATTTATTTCCAATGTAGTTTTTAATTCTGTTGGAATATTGCGCTGCCTGTTTCTTTTTATGATTATTTCTATTTATTTAATATATAGGCTTTGACTGGTGATATGAATTATTACTAGTTTATTTAATATATATGCTTTGACTGGTGATATGAATTATTATTGTTTAAGGTTTGCTTTAGAGATATAATTCATAATTATTATTTTTAACTTATGTTTGAATTACAATGTATTATATATGAGTTAATTTAAAGCTATCCATTTTAAAAAAATTGTTAAACTCAAGTATTAATTCAACATCAAACAAAATTTTATGTATTAAAAGTTGAACTAGTATTTTTAGATTTAGGTTAGTAACTCTACGGTAACTTTTAATTTTTAATTATTTTAGTTTTTTCTATTAATTGCATTCATGGTTGTCTCACATTTGCTTTGTCTCAGTTAATAAAGCATTTTCAATATTTTATAAAGTTGTTTACTAGTTAGTCAATTTATAAATTATTATTTCCAATTAAATTAGGGATCTGAAATTATTTCTATAATTTAAATTGTTAATTCTCTTTGGCAACTTAAAGTTTTTCATACATAAAATTATATGTAAATATATATATATATATATATATATATGTACCTTTTGTTAGAATATGTATTACTATATTTCCTTAATTTTAATTTAATTAATATAATACATTTTAAATTTAATTAGTTTAATTAAATTTATAATAAATGTTATTATATTTATATTCATTTTAAAAATAGTATATACTGCAATTTGTACTAGGCATGGAATTTGGAGTTCCAATCGGGTTTTGGTTTTTTCCAATCAGATTTTGGTTTTTCGGGTTTATCAAAATCTCTCGTATTCAAGTTATATTGAAAGTTTGGTTCGGGTTCTATTGGGTTCGGTCAGGGTTAGTAAATCTTCAAGAACTGGTACAACCCGATGTACTTTCAGGCCCGAGTCCCAATTGGTTATTCAGTTTAAAGGTACCTGATTTTTGCCTACTTTATAATCAAAACATAAGTAAAATCGTTTTTCGGTTTTAAAGTACCTCATTTGTACCTATTTTGTAACCAAAACATAAGTAAAATCGATTCAAAAATAAGAAAAGAACATCAAACATGATCATTCAAAATCAAACGAAAAATAAACATAGTTATTGGTAGAAATAAAATCAAATAAATGAAAGTATAAAACAAAAACCAAGTTCTCATGAAATGATAAACATTATTCAATGAATATAAAACCAAATCCAAAAATTTCAAGCTTCAACCGCCACCTTAAACCATCAACCTTCATGTAATAGATAATTATTTTAGATGTTCAATAATATCTTAGTGTATTTTGGATACATATTAGGAATTGAGATCATGTTTGGTCCAAATCTTTTTGGGCCTTTTGCAACAGTGCCTCAAAACTTGGAGTCAAACAGAAAACTAACCTTTTCTTTTGACTCCTTTTTTTGAGATTTTAACCCCACACTTGCATTTTATCTACGAAAATGCCATTAACATTTTTTTTTTTTTTCGAAAATGGCTTCTTTACTGTCTCAACCTCATCTTCTTCAATTATTTACAATATTGCCACTGCAAAATTAAGTCGTCCGATAAGTCGTCCAGCTGGGAAGACTTTCCAGACGCCTTATTATAAGTCGTCTAATAAGTCGTCCAGATGGAAGACTTTCCAGACGACTTAATTAAGTCGTCCGATAAGTCGTCCAGCTGGGAAGACTTTCCAGACGCCTTATTATAAGTCGTCTAATAAGTCGTCCAGATGGAAGACTTTCCAGACGACTTAATTAAGTCGTCCGATAAGTCGTCCAGCTGGGAAGACTTTCCAGACGCCTTATTATAAGTCGTCTAATAAGTCGTCCAGATGGAAGACTTTCCAGACGACTTAATTAAGTCGTCCGATAAGTCGTCCAGCTGGGAAGACTTTCCAGACGCCTTATTATAAGTCGTCTAATAAGTCGTCCAGATGGAAGACTTTCCAGACGACTTAATTAAGTCGTCCGATAAGTCGTCCAGCTGGGAAGACTTTCCAGACGCCTTATTATAAGTCGTCTAATAAGTCGTCCAGATGGAAGACTTTCCAGACGACTTAATTAAGTCGTCCGATAAGTCGTCCAGCTGGGAAGACTTTCCAGACGCCTTATTATAAGTCGTCTAATAAGTCGTCCAGATGGAAGACTTTCCAGACGACTTAATTAAGTCGTCCGATAAGTCGTCCAGCTGGGAAGACTTTCCAGACGCCTTATTATAAGTCGTCTAATAAGTCGTCCAGATGGAAGACTTTCCAGACGACTTAATTAAGTCGTCCGATAAGTCGTCCAGCTGGGAAGACTTTCCAGACGCCTTATTATAAGTCGTCTAATAAGTCGTCCAGATGGAAGACTTTCCAGACGACTTAATTAAGTCGTCCGATAAGTCGTCCAGCTGGGAAGACTTTCCAGACGCCTTATTATAAGTCGTCTAATAAGTCGTCCAGATGGAAGACTTTCCAGACGACTTAATTAAGTCGTCCGATAAGTCGTCCAGCTGGGAAGACTTTCCAGACGCCTTATTATAAGTCGTCTAATAAGTCGTCCAGATGGAAGACTTTCCAGACGACTTAATTAAGTCGTCCGATAAGTCGTCCAGCTGGGAAGACTTTCCAGACGCCTTATTATAAGTCGTCTAATAAGTCGTCCAGATGGAAGACTTTCCAGACGACTTAATTAAGTCGTCCGATAAGTCGTCCAGCTGGGAAGACTTTCCAGACGCCTTATTATAAGTCGTCTAATAAGTCGTCCAGATGGAAGACTTTCCAGACGACTTAATTAAGTCGTCCGATAAGTCGTCCAGCTGGGAAGACTTTCCAGACGCCTTATTATAAGTCGTCTAATAAGTCGTCCAGATGGAAGACTTTCCAGACGACTTAATTAAGTCGTCCGATAAGTCGTCCAGCTGGGAAGACTTTCCAGACGCCTTATTATAAGTCGTCTAATAAGTCGTCCAGATGGAAGACTTTCCAGACGACTTAATTAAGTCGTCCGATAAGTCGTCCAGCTGGGAAGACTTTCCAGACGCCTTATTATAAGTCGTCTAATAAGTCGTCCAGATGGAAGACTTTCCAGACGACTTAATTAAGTCGTCCGATAAGTCGTCCAGCTGGGAAGACTTTCCAGACGCCTTATTATAAGTCGTCTAATAAGTCGTCCAGATGGAAGACTTTCCAGACGACTTAATTAAGTCGTCCGATAAGTCGTCCAGCTGGGAAGACTTTCCAGACGCCTTATTATAAGTCGTCTAATAAGTCGTCCAGATGGAAGACTTTCCAGACGACTTAATTAAGTCGTCCGATAAGTCGTCCAGCTGGGAAGACTTTCCAGACGCCTTATTATAAGTCGTCTAATAAGTCGTCCAGATGGAAGACTTTCCAGACGACTTAATTAAGTCGTCCGATAAGTCGTCCAGCTGGGAAGACTTTCCAGACGCCTTATTATAAGTCGTCTAATAAGTCGTCCAGATGGAAGACTTTCCAGACGACTTAATTAAGTCGTCCGATAAGTCGTCCAGCTGGGAAGACTTTCCAGACGCCTTATTATAAGTCGTCTAATAAGTCGTCCAGATGGAAGACTTTCCAGACGACTTAATTAAGTCGTCCGATAAGTCGTCCAGCTGGGAAGACTTTCCAGACGCCTTATTATAAGTCGTCTAATAAGTCGTCCAGATGGAAGACTTTCCAGACGACTTAATTAAGTCGTCCGATAAGTCGTCCAGCTGGGAAGACTTTCCAGACGCCTTATTATAAGTCGTCTAATAAGTCGTCCAGATGGAAGACTTTCCAGACGACTTAATTAAGTCGTCCGATAAGTCGTCCAGCTGGGAAGACTTTCCAGACGCCTTATTATAAGTCGTCTAATAAGTCGTCCAGATGGAAGACTTTCCAGACGACTTAATTAAGTCGTCCGATAAGTCGTCCAGCTGGGAAGACTTTCCAGACGCCTTATTATAAGTCGTCTAATAAGTCGTCCAGATGGAAGACTTTCCAGACGACTTAATTAAGTCGTCCGATAAGTCGTCCAGCTGGGAAGACTTTCCAGACGCCTTATTATAAGTCGTCTAATAAGTCGTCCAGATGGAAGACTTTCCAGACGACTTAATTAAGTCGTCCGATAAGTCGTCCAGCTGGGAAGACTTTCCAGACGCCTTATTATAAGTCGTCTAATAAGTCGTCCAGATGGAAGACTTTCCAGACGACTTAATTAAGTCGTCCGATAAGTCGTCCAGCTGGGAAGACTTTCCAGACGCCTTATTATAAGTCGTCTAATAAGTCGTCCAGATGGAAGACTTTCCAGACGACTTAATTAAGTCGTCCGATAAGTCGTCCAGCTGGGAAGACTTTCCAGACGCCTTATTATAAGTCGTCTAATAAGTCGTCCAGATGGAAGACTTTCCAGACGACTTATAATAAGTCGTCTGCGCAGTCTTTTGGATTGAAGTAAATACCTGACTCAAGATAGCAGCTTTCATTGATCTGCGGCCTCTGCTGCCCTCGTAAGCCAGTATCGGTGGAGACGGACTGTCTGCTCTGGGACCACCAATACTAGCACCCAATTCCGGCATAGCTGTGTACGTCTAGACCTGAAGAACTTGTATAAACCCATCCACGGTGTAACAGCCAGCAATTTCTTTGTTCCACAAAGAGTCCATCAGCACCTTAAACGCGACTCTCCCCCATGGATAATTCTCAAACCGTTCTAAATCCATCACTAGCCTTGCCAGAGTAGATCGTGTAGCGGTTGAAAACTTTCTCCCTTCAATGAATCCAGTGAAGATGGAGAGGTACGCGAGCCGCTTGCGATCTTCCCTGGACCAATCCCCGCATCTCTTCAGTGCTGCTATTATCTGATCAGTAGTTGGCCCAGCTTCCAGATGAACTCCCAGCATCCCCCAGAAAGAAACCATCTCTGGGGTAACGTCACATTTTGGTGTCTCAAGGTCCTCGATGTACTCGCAGTTTAGACCAGTGAGGTTTTCAAACTCTAACAGTGAAAACCTCAAAGGTTCTGGACCAACGAGAGACCACATCTCATACTTCTTCTTAATGTCCAGCTTGAAACTGAGCATGTAGTGAACCAGCCTTGAAGCCCAACCAAATCCCTGCTCCTTGAACTTGATGAAAACTCCCAAACTCGACTCCTTGAGCTCTTCAAATTCGTCATCAGTAAGAGCTTTCCTAAGAGCAGTATGCAACTTGCTGTTATCCGTATGATACGAAATGCTATTGTGGGCTTCTGGTTCTTCCCCTGATGTGTATAACCTACGGGGGAGTTCTGGAATATCCATCCTTTTTGTCTGCAAAATAATCAAAGACAACAATATAAGTCCAGACGACTTAGTAGACGACTTAAATTACTTACAAGTCTTCCAGTCGCAGAAGGAGTTGGAGTACTCGTCATTGCGGTTATAGATCTGAAAAAATAAACGTGAAACGGTGAGAATGAGTAAATTGATAGAGACAACGTTTTATGTTCATCTTTTCCTCGAGATTGATGACTTAGCGGCGTTAGGGTTTACAGAGAAACGGCGCTAAGGTTTACAGAGAAGAAGCGGCGGCGCTAGGGTTTAGAAGAAGCGGCGGCGCTAGTGTTTAGAACGTTGGTGACCACGGTGGCGAGGGCGACGGTTTGTTCGGAAATAGTGGAATCGGCGGCGCTAGGGTTTAGAGGAATCGGCGCGGCTAGGGTTAGAAGAAGCTGCGGCGACAACGGTGAGAATGAAGTGAGATAGATAGCCGATGTTGAGAACGATGGTTTGTTCGGAAATCGTGGGAATTCGAAATCGCCTTTGAGAGGGAGAACTGTTAGGGTTTCTGAATTTCGCGAAAAATGAAACAAAAAAAATAAAAATCACCTTATATATTGGGTAAATAATCCGGTTAGCTTTAAAATTACATTGGTAAACTTTAAGGTTTGGTCCGGTTTAGACGACTTATTCTGGCTGATAATGTACAACAGACGACTTAATATTTAGTCGTCTGTTTTCAGACGACAAAATATTAAGTCGTCCTAGACCCTAAAATGAACCCCTAAACTAAAATGACTAGATTAACTAACTAACCACGTTATAAAATCAAATTATACTTAAATAGTGTTTACTATACACAGAAATGAACACGCATAAGTAATTTTAAAAATTTTCAAAAACGGTTTTAATGCTTTCCAAAATCTAACCCTAAGAACACATACAATACTACAACATATGTTGATGAAACATAAACTAAAGAATATCATGACTCACTACTTTCACTCATCTATGCTGAAAACAATTGAAATTTGTTATATCTTAATTTATACCTCCTAAGACATATGTTAATTACATAATTCCCATTTTTCACTTATCAAAATATTTTTTACAAAATTTTTAAATTATGTTTAAGACTAACTGTCCAGACGACTTTCAGTTAAGTCGTCTGGACGACTTATTTTCAAGTCGTCTAAACAGACGACTTGCGAGGGGTAGAAACGTAAAAAAAATTCCGTTTTTTTGTTTGGTCACAAGGGGATAGTTGTAATTTCAATAGCCTTTTAGGTTACTTTTGCCTTTGACCCAAGTTGGGGTATTGTTTTGGGTTTGACTCCAAGTTTTGAGTCACACTTGGCAATTCTCCCAATTTTTTTTTAAGATTTTGAATGTGTTGGGGTCTATCAGATATCCATTTAGGTTCGGATTCGGTTCGGATAATAACTATAACCTGAAATACTATAAAACAAGATCCATTCGGTATTTACGTCGGGTTAAGATCGGTTCGGATTTATTTTTATCGGGTTCGGTTTTGATTTTAGGATTCGGTTTATTTGTCCAATCCTAGTTTGTACCATAGTTTTTACTACAAGTTACATCAATTTATAATTTGTTAAAAAGATATTCCAAATAAATAATTTGTTTCTATAATTTGTTTGATATTTTGTATAGAGTAAAATATACTTATTAATTGCATCAAAAATTTATATCAATATTTTATAGCCACATTACTTATATATTATTTGGGAAGCTGATGTATCATCATTAGAATAAACTACTACAATAGTTACAATTAATACATGCTATTGATGGTTTTGGTTAATCCAAATATACATTATACTTTTCATTGAACTAATCATAAAATTAATTAGTAATGTACAAAAAATATTTTTTATTTCCTTAAATAAAAAGTACGAAATTATCTAATTTGATTTAATATATATTAATGATAATAAATGATGAATATTAAAACTTTAATAACAAATTGTGACTCATCTATCATTTTTATTTAATTTTATGTTATTAAATTAAACTAAACAATCACATTAACCATATATAGAGTTATTGTTTTTTGTATATTTTATATTTTGAATTTAATAAAATGACTATAAATTATTTGTGACCAATGATTTAAGATTTTTGTTATAAAAAGATACAAATGATATTAAAATCATAAGTATTAAAGCCTCATTTAATAAATATCTAAATTAAAAATGTATATCTATTTTAGTATTAATTTAATTAAATATATACCATATAAAACTGTAAGTTTTTAATTCCAACATTTTTAAATTATGTATCAAAATAAATTTATAAAAATTGAATATTTATGCAATTTTAACTTGATGAAATCATTAGAATATATTTTACATAAATTTTGTTATAATTTTTAAAAAAATTAAAGAAAAACTTACTTATTGAACTTATATTTTTATAAAATATATCATTCCAAGCATTGTGCGAATTATAAATACCAACTTTTATATTGTTAAGAGTCCTAAAACAGTTTGGCTTGTACTGTCTTGTCAACTTTGTACTGGAATATTTATCTAGGTATATTGGACTGTCTCGTCATTAATTGAAGGCCATTATTGGCTTCGTCTCTCCATTTGTATGTTGAGCCGATCTCACTCCAAATTACCTTAAGAAAATTACCTGTGAATTACTCTTTTAAATAAGAATTTCAGTTGTAATACTTAGTGATCGAATTCACAAGAAGATAGGAAACCTAATAAATCTAATCAGATTGATTAAGCTAGGTTGATTATGATTAAATGTAAATAACAAGTTTGTGAGCAATGTCGTTGCTTGATTGATTTGATTGGGGTTTTTGGTACTTAGATGAAATAGCTATACTAAGGGTTTCTATTCAGATAATCAGGATTATAATCCTACAGATGCCTAACAAATTGTATGCATGATATTACAGAGCTCAACACTTATAAACAAACCGATCGACTCTCGCTTTCTAGGTCTGTCTATTGACCAGATATAAGTGTCGATCGATGATTCTATAGGAATATCAATCGATACACTTGTTGTACTGTCGATCGATTATTCGATTGGAATATCGACCGACACGTTTAGTCAAGCTTTAACGTGCGGATTGATTTGTGCTCACTAGGCTTCCTAGATCATCTATCGCCTTACTCTAGCAATCCTAGCTCAATTAGGATGGATTCAGGGTGAGATTCAAGTGATGACTTAAACCTACAACTCCTAGTTCAAGTTCTAGCTAGCTAAACTAGAAACATATTTTAATGACAATTCTAATGATGAATATCACAACTTAGCAATCTATAGTTGAGGCTAATCTCTCATAACTTATTTAAACCCTAAACCTACCAAGAGAATTACTCAGACATGGCTAAGCAATTCATATAGCAATTATGTATAAAAACTGCATAGATAAATAGATAGATATCAATGGAGTTTCAATCACAAATCTCTTTAGATCTTCTCTCCAATCTACTAAAAATTCTAGAAAACTTTTGCTGTGAAAATACTAAAACAAGAAAGCACACTTTGCCTCTAACATGTTGGCAAACTATATATAATTAGGTTAAAACTCGCCAGGGGTAATCTTGTAAATTGGTGAAGTCTTGGGCTCTAAGTCGGCTAGAACCAAACGGGCTTCTGTCCGCTTCCTACCGTCGATCGATGTCACAGGATGTGCATCGATTGATTATTGTCTTTGAATGTCGACCATTGGTCTTGCTCGATGGTCAGCTCTGATACTTTCTCCAAATATCTCCAAAATGCTCCAAAATCATCATTTTCTTCCAAATCACTCGTGATCCTATAAATATAGTAAATAGACTCTAGAATATAGTAATTAGTTATTAAAACACTTATAAACAAATATATATATCTCGATGTTTTCAAAAATTCTCAATGAACATGTTATTTTCTTCAAAATATTATATTTGCTTTCTATTTATCTTTTAAACGAATAAAATATTAAATAGACAATTAAATATAATTATAATAAATGAATATTACAAAAAATTATTTTAAAAATTATGTATAAATAGGTATGAAAATAATTATATAAATTAAACTGAAACCAAATGTTTAAAACTTTAATTTTTTAATTTTAGTCTAAAATATAAGATTAAAGATTACAAGACTTTTTAAGCATATAATTTTGTGTTTGTCACTTATTATAGATAAGTTACCTTTTTCTGTATAATATAAATAACACTCATAAATGCTTTTGCTTTAAAAACTGTTAGAAGTGTTGTACAAATGTTTACAGTGCATGTTTATATTCCATGTTTCATTATGAAATTTGTCACATGTGTGTGTTGCTATTATATGAGAAAAAATAATATATTTCATAATAGATTGGAGCAACGATAAGAATATATACCCCTATATAAATAATTCATAATGTATCAAGATAAGATTAATATAAAATTATTTACTTCCAATTTGAAATTTTGAATGAAATACCAATCTGACAAAAAATCATAATTAAAATTTGTAAATAGTTGTTACATATCCAAAAACAAATTTATATAATATATATACATTTATAAAATAAACGTAATAAAAACAAAGTAATAAAAATAATGTAAAGATTATTTTCAAAGTTATATGAACTAATCTTAACGAAATTAGTAAGCCTGTAGAATTAATTACAAATTATTATCATTACAGTTTGCAAAATCAGTTTGAAATCAAATACTATATATTGATAGGCTAATTTGAAATAAAATGAAAATAAACAAATATGTCCATATAAAATTAGGTAATGAATCATTTTTTTATTATTTTGACTAAAATCTAAGAAAATTAATTTAAATATTTTATACCAAAAAATCCCTTTGATTTAAGTTTGTGCTATTATATATAACAAAATTTAAAGTGAAATAGAACACTCAAAATAATTTAGATTATATTCTACAAAATTGGTATCTACAAAAATAGATTGATAACATTTGTTTTCAATAGCTACAAAAATATATTGATAACATTCGTGATATCAAATGTTCATTGCATTGATATCATTCCAGGTATTAAGATACTATTTTGAAATTTACTTTTGCTTATGCTTATTTATAATCTCATGATTTTTAATGCTGTACTGCTAATTAATTTTAAATAGATTTTGGAGTGAAAAATGAGTACAAAAAATGCTACGATCATTGTCATAAAGGGGAAGATATGTGAGAGGTTTTGATCAATAAAAGAGTTATTTAATATATATCTCGATGTTTTCAAAACATTTCAATGAACATGTTATTTTCTTCAAAAACTTATATTTGCTTTCTATTTATCTTTTATATGAATAAAATATTAAATATACAATTAAATGTAATTACAATAAATGAATATTACAAAAAAAAAATTAAAAATTATGTATAAATGATCTTAAGTATGAAAATAATTATATAAATTAAACTTAAACCAAAAGTTTTAATTTTTTTTTTAATTTTAGTCTTAAATACAAGATTAAAGATTACAAGACTTTTTAGTCATATAATTTTTGTTTTTGTCAGTTATTATATATAAAAATCATTATTTTATTTATAATATAAATAATTATTATCAATGATTTTGCTTTAGAAACGGTTAGATGTGTGTACAAATGTTATACTCCATGTTTCATTATGAAATTTGTAACATGTCTGTTGCTATTTTAAGCGAAAATATAATATGTTTGCATAAAATATTGGAGCAACGATAGGAATATATTACGCTATATAAATAATTTATAATGTATCAAAATACAATTAAAGTAAAATTATTTACTTCCAATTTGAAATTTTGAATGAAATACAACCCTGGCAAAAATCATAACTAAAATTTATAAGTGGTTGTTACATAGCCAAAAAATAATAATTATACTCCATCCATTTCTAAATAAGTGTCACTTTGACATTTTTCACAGATACGAAGAAACCGAATGAAATGTAATTAAGTTTTTATTAATTACACATGTTTAGCTAATAGTATTTGAGATAAATAAAATTATTTATAAGATTAATGCACTTTGCAATTAATTTTAGCTGAAAAGCAAATAAATTTTGCATTGAAATTCTAAAATGACAATTTTTTATGTAACAAGAAAAAATATTAGAATGACACTTAATATAAAACAGATGGAGTATAAAATATATGAAATAATAAAAATAAATGTAATAAAAACATTGTAATAAAAATAATGTAAAGATTATTTTTAAGTTATATGAACTAATGTTAACGAAATTAGTTAGACTAGAATTAATTACAAATTATTATTATTACAGTTTGCAAAATTAGTTTTAAGCCAAATATTATTAGGGTTAATTAGTGTAATATACATAAGAAAAAATGAAATTAAATAAATAAATATAAGGATTGGATGTGACATATATGCATTTGTGAAAATAATATTCTACTTCCCGCAAGTGAATGTGTAACGCGGAGTTCAAAATTTTGCCAAAAATAGATTGTACAATACTATTCTATTTTTATACATAAACAGAACGGTTTATGTGAATACAAAATACAATATATAAAACGTAGAAGGAGACAAATAGAGGGAGGCAGGGAGGGAGAGATATTCTAAATTTACGTTTATATTCCATATTTATTAAATACAATAGAACATAACAAAATGATATCACATTTGAATGAAAAAATGAACTATACTATTAATTTATAATATAGTAAAGATTTAAAATTATTTTATGTAATGTAAAAAATTATAAAAATACATATCTATTTTTAAATGTTCAAAATGTGCTATATGTAGAAAAAAAATATTTGTTCTTACTATGTAAAATACAAAACTAAATAATTGTATCATGCAAATCTAAAAGCTATTGAAAATTGAAAGGGAGATATGATTATCAGAAAATAATATATAAAAATGAAAATACCCTAGACAAACCTAGATGTTGGGATGAAATGGCAATTAATATAAAGGTATAGGTTATATTCTAACCATTCAATTGTAATGTGTATTCACTTAGTTATAATTATTTTATGGTTATTCCCCTTTTTTTTTCACACTAAAACTTCATTATCACTACAAGAACTTATACAGGGGTGGGATGCATTTTTGAGATACTAAGCCAGCAGGTACAACACCTCTGGAGAACAAAAGCTAGTAGAACATAGAACTATCATTCCCTAGAGACTAAACAAATAGACCATATAGAGACATAAGACAACATAACACTTAGAGAACATCAAGCAACAGAGTTAAGATCACAGAATAAGACACCCTAACAGAGATTTTATCAAGATCAGAAAGAGTTGAAAGAGAAGCATAGCAACTGAAGCCAGATTATTGAAGATGGCCACCAACAAGAACTCCTTCTACTGCTCTGGAACATACCATGAGCCACGAGTTCGAACACAATGATGAATGAACCATCCAAGGGAGACGAAGCAACAACTTTAGCATTCGAACACCCACGGCGAGAAGCTAGAAAGAGCGAAAGCTCATTTTCCTTTAGAATGAGCCGGAGACTCCGTAACCACAGGGGAACTAGAGGAAGTTCACCGAAGGATCTATTCCGAAGCAAGCAAACCAAGGAAAAGCAAACTCTCCAAGCAAGATAAAAACACCACCAGAAGCAAGCTAACGCGAACCACCAGAATTCATCAGACGAACTAAGCCAACAATCTGAAAAAGGAAGTACCTTGAACCAAGTTGAAGGAACCCTTTCCTCGCTGATGATGGAGACACTGAAGCCCGAGACCGCCACGATCCAGAAACCAACACGGCAAGGCCAAGGTGGTAGAGATCCGCGACCACTGAAAACCGATCATCACTTTGGATCTGAAAACCTAGATCTAACTCTGTTTTTTGAAGTAATCAAACCAAAATAAACACAGAACTACAAACTACACAGAAAATAAAGACTAATGAGCAGGCCGGACCGACGCCGTGGCTTGGAGAGCCAACGTCGTCGGCCAGAAACTGTATCTTATGGTGTTTGAACTAGAAAGAAGAGAGAGCTCTTGAAGAGAGAGAAAAAGGTTATTCCCCCTTATTTCCCATATTATTATCAAGAGATATAAATTTAATTTATGTAGATCGTTGTTCAAGAAAGTTTTCACATATATGTAACTGTAAGGTTTGTATGTTTTTCTAAATATACCATTTTCTCGTGCATAAATTTGTTCGTTGCTGGTTAAAAGGCTATAATTATGTTGTTTTCAGTTGGTTATTGAGATAATTGTGTACTCCTTCCATTTTATTTTAATTATCGTTTTAGGTTTATACACACAACTTAAGAGAACATTTAATTTTGCATATTCACGAAATAAAAACATAATACATCTATATTTTAACCAATAGAAAATTAGACTGAAGAATATTATCAATAAATTTTGCATTAAAAATTTAAAAATTTAAAACGACACTAATTTTGAAACGAAAATTCTACTCTACAACGACAACCGGAAATATTAAAAATAGAATATTTGTGGATATCATTTTCAGAAATTGTTTTCTTAATCTTCCAGTTGAATATCATCTATTTTCTCTCAGATCAATATTATCTAAAATACTTGCATAGATTAAACTCAACTGAACCAGATAGGAAAATGAAACACAATTACACAAGAAAAGGAGACAAATCCCAAGACAAGAAGAACTAGAGACTTAGCATAAAACACATTTCATATATATCTCGATGTTTTCAAAAATTCTCAATGAACAGGTTATTTTCTTCAAAATTTTATATTTGATTTCTATTTATTGTTTTACAAGAAATAAATAAATAGACAAACACATGTAATTACAACAAATGAATATTACAATGAAGAGTCGAGGTGTCTCCTCTTTTGTTTCCACTCAAAGGAACCGACAAGTTTTTCGTACGAATCTTCCTCACAGGCTGCATGACTATGGATTCGAGTCGGACTCCGGATTCGAAAAGGTATTTGTTGGATTTCGATTGATGATGATGACGATGAGGAACAATTGAGTCGTTTGGTTAAGAATAGTAAGAATGAGTATAACCCACAAAAGACTTGTTTGCTTTCAGGGATTTAAAACCCCGTCTTTTGTAGGTTAAACTCGATTTAAATGGGTTTGGATTTGGATTATCCGTTTACAGGCTGGTTGGATATGTAAATAATAAAGTTCGGCTAAGTTTTTCTATCTTTTACTTCTTTTCTTGATTTAAATAAATATTTAAGAAAATAGAAAAATAGACAAGTATTTAGGAATAAAGAATTCTGGTGAGGAGTATTTGAGCATTCGATCCTTTTCATATCGTGCAAGCAGACTCAGAAAAGAAGATCAAGCCAATTGATATCGACGTGCAGTTAACAGTCCAAAGACAACATCATGTCACATCTTATCTATAGATATAATAAGCGGATCATTAGGCAAGGTTCTGCCAGTGAATATAAGCTTTCATTGCAAGGTGGTTAACAAGCTCACCATTTAATACTACTCCTAGCTGAATATATCTAATAAAGAGATCTCTCTGTTTCATTCATCAGGAGAATAATGGGTGCTGTTGGGCAATCTCCGGCCACGCACAAAGCTACTGAATATATGCAGAGCTCGTGAGGGCTGCGCATAGGGCACCATCTGAGCCGCTCCTCTCACCGTTGCAAACGTCAATATCTTTCCATACTCGGTGACCCAACCACCAACCTAGTCACATCACAACCCAAAAAATCCACAAGTTTGCAATTGGCAAGAGGGAAAATTGGCTTCTGTTGATTTTAGCTACAACGGAGAAGAGAACTTACCTGGTTTTTGTGGAACCAAGGTCCATAGGGAAGTGTGGTACTGAAGTTAAGATCATGAGCAAGTTCTCGTACGAGAGTTCTAGAACCAAGAACTGGAACTACAGAATCTTGATCTCCACTGCAATGTCGACAAGCTGGGTGTTTAGCTTGCAAAATACATTAGAATAACTCATAAAATAAAGGGATCTTTAATAGAATTATTACCTTGAGATCCAAACATAAGTTTTGTTCTGTATAATTCTCTTAAGAATCGGAAGCATGTTAATGTTCCCGTCGATGCCAATGTAATTTACCAGGCTATGACATGGGTAAAGTGAAAAGCCAATACCAATCAGTTATAAGAAAAAGTTCTTTTACTGTTGCGATCAATCAAACTAAAATGAAAGAGGATAAAATCGTTACGTGCTGCACATAGACCATTGGTAAGGTAGACTAGTGCGGTTCGCGTGAAGAGCGTGTTGCACCGCTGGGAGATTGAAATATAACTGTCTTTCGTGTTTCATACAAACATCCACCCCCATGCTCATCTGTGTAGCCTGAAACCCCTTTTCTAAAGTTAACACATAGATCAAAAAAATATTTTGTTGGTAATTAAGAAAAGGAGGAAAAAGGGGACTTGACCATTTTCTTGAGCCTCGACTCTTGCTCAATAATAGATGGGAAGCATGCGTCGAGGAGAACGTCATAGACATTGACATATATATTCGCCAAGCTGACTTCAGTGAGAGCCTCGATGCATTCCTTGCTTATGTTTGGGAGACTGGTAAAGTCACATTGCCTGATGATTGCGTGTCTACGTTCATCAGAAATAATCCCGTGATACCATAAGAAGTCGTAAGAAGCTGACGTGTCTGTGTCAAGCTTCAGAAGTGGATTCCCAATCTGATCAGAATTTTTTTTTTTTAAAAAAACATGTAAGGAATTAGAAAAGAACTAAAAGAGTGTCAAGAAGAGGATTCGTTTGCTTACTGCAATTCCTTTGACATTGATTTTGAACCCACTTGACTGTCTATTATAGCTGTGTATAGCATCAGCCAGTTGAGGTATGTAATGTCCTGCAAGAGAGTGTGGTCAACAGAAGACACTAATAAAGTAATTTCTGATGAAATCAGAAATCAGCAACATGATCAAACAAACCTGCGTAGCTTTCCCCAGTGAGAAACAAGTGACGAGCTTTCAACGCTGGGAACTTGTTGAACCATCTCAACAGGAACACAAGCATATCGCTAGCTGTTGAAATGTATAAACATGTCGTCAATAAACAGAATTCTTCTAAATTCTAATATAAGCTGAAAATGGGATCTTGAATTTCACCAGTAGTTTCGTCCCCTGTGTTGTAACCAGAGCTTGTGTTGAAGTAAGATCAACCAACTCCGGCTGGAGAATCCACAAAAAGCAGGTTCGAGGCTACACATTTTAAGTTAGCATCATAGGTAGGTAGAATCAAATAGTTTCTCTTCTATTTACATGAATATTATATAAGAAAAACAACCTTTGTTCCACGACATGGAGTTAATCCGGAGGCCATGGCCATCTCCTGTTGGGTAAAATGGACCCAACTCGGTGAAAGCACCTCCACCAACAGATGAACAACCTGGACCTGCAAGATCAACCTCAATTTCATAACTCACAACCCTTTTGATACTCAAACGTCAAAAACAAGCAAGATATGTTTAATTAAAATCTTAACCATTATACAAAAGACCAAAAGCTACAGGACAAAACCAAAGCTAGGAGAAACATAAAAACCTCCATTAAGCCAAAGTGTTAAGGGTTTGGTCTCCGGTTGTGAGTCTGCTTCCACAAAGTAGTAGAAGAGACTGCGCCCTGTTTCGGAGTCAACATCCACATAAACTGCATACTGTCTAAATAAGACTTTTGGTTGACCAGGAAGCCTCACCACTAGATCTTCTTCAGATACTCTTCTGCAAAGTTGCAACCCAACCACTGCATTGTAACCATGACCACCAACATTGTCACCGCAAAGGCACCGTACAATACCATGATCCGAAACAAAAAGTTATAAATTAAGTCCAATCTACAACGCAACAGATGATTCACGAGCCATGGAAATACAATGCAGAACATAGAAGTAGAAGACGAGCTTTACCTTGACTTTGTCTCTTTATATGCTTGTAATAGTTCTGCGAGAGACCACAAATCGATAGTGAGAAGGAAGCTGAAGGATTCTAGAAGATTTAAAAGGTAAAGTCTCTTATTGGAGAAGAAGATGAAATCATTTCTTTTTTTAACAGCTTTCGTCTTTCTCAACTCCGGACTCGCCACTTCCTCGTCCTTTTAAAGTCAGCCAATAAGCACCTTCCCTTTTGAAATGAACAATTCTTTCCTTTTCTTTTTATTTAAAGTGCTTCTTCTCATATTTCTCGCGGACCGTTTAAATGTTCGGCTTCATTAGACCACCTCCATTGGGAGGTTCTTAACTAGAGTTTTAAACCAAAAACAAATAAAAATATATGAGAAAGGATAAAAAACGATAGAACCGTCTCTTAATGCAGGAGTTTTAGAATTGGTAAGCAACCCTTATGTGTCACTTTTGTATTGGTCATCCCTGTTGTCTCTCTCTCTTTCTCCTTCGTGTTCGTCGCGTTTTGATCCTAGATGAATTTTTTTTCTTCTTCCTCCAATCGTCGGAGGCGTGACAGAGTTTCACGGAGGTTGTGGAAGTTACGGATCCACCGCGAACCGGTGCCGGAGTGCTTCGCCGGCGGATTCTGTGTTCTCTAATGGTCCGCAAGTTTCTCGAGGGTGGAGGAACAATTGATTATTCTATTGGTGTTGCAGCGATTCGATCTTCATCTGCAAGTATGAGGCCGGTGTTCGTGGGGAACTTCGAGTATGAAACTCGCCAATCGGAGCTGCAACGGTTGTTCAGAAAGTACGGGAGAGTGGAGCGCGTTGACATGAAGTCTGGTATACTCTTTACTTGTTTCGTTTAGAGAAGAATTTGCTTCGCCGATCTATTTGATGTTCACTTTGATACATAGGATGCTTGATTTTGAGTAACTTTGAGTAACATGGATTTTGTATTAGGAGAAATCAAAGGAACCAGTAGTATAAGAAAAAAGTGTTAAGTGTTTGTTTGGTGGCAGGAGGCTTTCTCCATAGAAGCCATTGAGTTTCCAACCTCTTCCCTGCAAATTACATTCCTACGTTTTCATGCCTACCTTTATCATCTCATCTTTGTGCCTAAAATCTTCGTTGAGTCTAGAGATACATATCTTCTATGTCACCATCATCATCATACATTGTTTTGTTTCTCTTCTTCATGCCTTTCCATGTCTGAACTCCTACTGTCAGAAATCTGAACTCCTACTGTCAGAAAGCAGTGCCTTTGCAATCATTCAAATTTCAGAATTGAAAAAGAAAATTTGGATTTGTATTAGCCTTTGGTTGACTGCAACTACACATCTTTGTTTTCTACTACTTCATGGATCGCCTCTGCATCTTATGTACACCTGCCTTGCTTCACATTGATGCAGGTCTTGTTTTTTGTCATATTTAGTTTCATTTTCTATAGGTTCAAAACTAAAAAAAGGTGTCTTTTGTGCTGATTTATTTCCTTCATTGCAAATTCGGTGGGCTGTTGAATCAGATTGTCTACATTACTCTCCTCGACATCACACACATACACACAGGTAATGTCGAGTCTGTTTTTTTTTAAATGTCGAGTTTTTTTTTTTTTTTAATGTTGAATCTGTTTGTTGTTGTCTTTGTTTGTCTCTCGTCTGATCACACTTTGTAATTCATCAATCGTTTGGTTAAGTTATAATAAACTTGAACTTGTTGTTGTCTTGGTTTGTCTCTCGTATGATCACACTTTGTAGTTCATCAAACCTTTGGTTATGTTATAAAAGTTGAACTTGTTGTTGTCTTGGTTTGTGTGATCACACTTTATAGTTCATCAAACATTTGGTTAAGTTATAAAACTTGAACTTGTTGTTGTCTTGGTTTGTGTGATCACACTTTATAGTTCATCAAACATTTGGTTAAGTTATAAAACTTGAACTTGTTGTTGTCTTGGTTTGTCTTGGTTCATTCTACTTAATTTAATCATAAGGCCACAAGTCTTAAATCATTCTACTTAAAAAAAAACAAATTATTTAAGAACCCCTATGAGGTTCTTCATTGGAGGAGGAAAAAATTATTTGTACTAACAAAGGTTCTTAACTTATCAAATCAACTTATTAACTATTAATTTAATCATAAGAGCTCATTAGATGTTCTAATGGATAGACTTGCTCTTAGTGCCGAATGATACATTCATGATTTTCTATTTTTTTGAAAAATGATAAATTGATGCTTACTAATACACTATATAATCAAGGGCTTTTTGCAGAATTGACCTATAACTTAAAGTCAAACACAAAACAAACCTCCTTTTTTTTTGAAAATTGGTTTTGCCCTATTCACCCCACAAGTTCATATAATTTACGAAAATGCCATCAATTTTTTTTTCTTTTTTTTTCGAAAATGACATTTTTACTCTCTCACCCTCATCATCTTCAAGTAATTACAAGATTGCCATTGTCATCAATACCACAACCACCATGAACAACCAATTTGAAGCTCTTAATGCTCCCAAAATCGATTTACCCTTCTTCTTTTTCCATTCTTGTGAACTAAACACAACATATCTCTCACTTTCTCTCCACAATGAGCTAAAAAAACCCAAGATTTTGATTCTAAA
>NC_027756.1:6960869-6978944 GCF_000695525.1 Brassica oleracea var. oleracea
ACGATTTACTAGGGCTATATTCGTAAAAATGGCTTCTGTTTTTTTGTTTGGTCACAAGGGGCTGAGCTGTAATTTCACTAGGCTTTTAGGTTAGTTTTGCATTTGATTCAAGTTTGGGTATAAGTTTGGGGTTAAAATCAAGTTGTGGGTTAGTTTTGGCAAAAACCCCTATAATCAATCTGTTTTCGAATGAGTGCCATTTTAACATTTCTTTTATTAAACACAAACTTTATTTTAGAATTTCAATACATTTTTGAATTTCATTTTAATTATAAATGCATTGATTTTATAAATAATTTTATTTATCTAAAATATTATTGGTTACATATTTATAATTAATAAGAACATTAAGATATTTCAATCATTTTTTTAATCTTTGGAAAAATAACAAAGTGACACTTTTTCGCGAAACGGTGAGAGTAATATATTTTCTTTATAGATATCGGTGTATCAGTTATTTCTCAATTTGAAAACAAATAATGGCTATGGTTAAAATATAAATATTTTTATTAAAAATATCATAATACATATATTTATATACAATTTCTAATTTTTTCATTAAATAGTAAAAAAGGGTTCTGATCCCCACCTATAAGTTATGTGTACAATCTTAAACACATGAAGTAGTTATTGTCGGCATAATCGTTAAAGGCATTGGTGAATTCTCTAATTTTTAATGAGATAATAATGCAATTCAGTTATTTAATTAATTTTTATTATCTACATAAAATTAGACCACTTATAAATAAACATAAGCATCCACACATTTATCTGGAACCAAAGAATGGAACTAAAAATAGAAGAAGCTCGGTTTAGTTTGGATGCTATCAATTAGCCGAACGGATCCTATATCTTTAGAACAAAAACCAAATTGGACCAAAGTAAGAATTGAAGGGATACTATAATATAATTTATATACTTATAAATATTAACTATATTTAGTTTTAAAATAATCAAATAATTTTAAAATACTTTTTTATAAATCAAATACCAAAAATAAATTTACCAGAATATGTTTTATTTGATTATTACGATAATAATTACAGGTGTACCCTTAATGAATTAAATATAGCTATATTTTGTGAAGTTTTCTTTTTGTGAATCACATTATATAAAAGTATACTTTCGTTTTAAATGTTCCTTATCATATAGTTATTTGGAAAATCAAAGGGAAAATAAACCTAGATAAAAAAGAACGAATATATATTTTCTTATAAAATATAATCTTAAGCAACATAATATATATTTTAAAATAATAAGTATTTATTTAAATGAATCTATTACTCAAATTATTACAAAAAAAAATAGCATAAACTATAATGAATAATTTTTTTTTATCTTTTTATTTTTTATGCATCTTTCAAAATAACATATATAATAAAGAATACCTTTACAAAATGTAAAACAAAGAATATTGATTTAAATGTGATGTGATTTCCTGAAAAATAATTTTACAAAAATGATCTTGATATTAAGAGTACAAAAATAATCTCCCCTTTTAAATGTATTGATTATGTTTTTATGCAATTTCATACCGATCATCACTTTATTTTTTTCTTATTTTATGTTGGCAAATCAACATTGTATCAAATTATTAAAAATTAAAAATATAGTTACAGATCTAAAATGAAGAACTAAACTAATACAATGAATACAATTAATTTGATTTGACCGAATTAGATTAAATAGTTATATTTTGATCCGAATGAATATATGTAATACAAAATACCCACAAAATGAGTAATTGGACCCATCTCAATTCTTATGTCCAAAATAAAAAATTTAACTAAAATTAATAATAATAAATTATTATTTATAATAGTATTTTATACATATAAATTGCTGAATAACTCAACATATTAATATAAACATTTAAGATTCTCCAATAATTTTATAGATATTTTAACTAAAATCTTACAATTAACTTATTTTGTAATATATATATATATATATATACACACACATATGCATGGAACTTATGTAACTTTGAACCGATCAACTTTAGTTTATTTTTACTATTTGACTCTTAAAATAACATATATTAAAAAATATATGTTATTTAATATTTTGATATTAAATTATACATAATCGTACTAAAATATATTTACAAACCTAAGATAAAATCAAATTAAATGCAAATAAAAAATAATTGGATTTTTAATCTATAGAACAAAAATATTATGCTTGAATAAGAAAAGTAGATGTTATCCAATATATTCAAATAATAACTAAACAGACAAGATATTATATATTAAAAATAATACATCTAATTAAATAAATAATATTATTTAAAATAAATCATGCATATTAAAAATTAAAATAATTGAAAATAAAATAATTATTAATAATTGTTATAATGTTTTTACTTTGTAAATATTTATATCCGTGCATGAGCACGGAAATAATCACATAGTTTTAGTGTAAAAATGATACGTATGTAGATGTATAAGTAAAATCTTTGATTATAGTTTCATATAAATACTTATGGGTTACAGTAAGAACATATGTTAACAATAAAACATTTTATTGTTCATTTATAGTCAGTATATGTTTTGTCTAATCATTTTAATATTTTGATATAAACTTTAAGTACAAATAAATACATAGTTTCTTTGAGAACAAATAAATGGTGTTTCAACTACAAAATTACGATCAAAATCATATGAAAATGTATTCCTTACCAGATAATATTTTATCATTCGTGTCAAATGTTATTCTTTTTGGAAAATATCTTGTCAATATATTGTTTGCTATTTCATACTAACTTTTCAATGTTCATTGGTTATAAATATAGATTATTATTATTTGAAGGCATGCGCGGAGTTAATCTCTTAGAGTTTTGGTCTCTTCTATCCAGAGCTTTGTGGTTCTTTGATGGCATGCACAACTTGTCTATGATTGTTTAGTTTGTGAGGTGTTTCTTACCTCTTAGATGGTTGTTGTGCTTTCAGTGACTTAGACCATCTCCAACCCACCCCTATTTCTATCTCTATATTTTTCCCTAAAATAGAGAAACTCTATTATAGAGGTGGAAATACTCCAATGTATGCCTCTATATTATAGAGGTGGAAATACTCCAATGTATGCCTCTATAATAGAGTTTCTCTATTTATAGGGGAAAATATAGAGATATGATATTTCTACCTCTAAATATAGAGGCAAAAAGTAATTTTCCTCTATATTTTTCTCTAAAATAGAAGAACTCTATTATAGAAGCATACATTGGAGCATTTTCACCTTTATAATAGAGATCTCTATTTTAGAGGAAAATATAGAGGTGTACATTGGAGATGCTCTTAGGCATGTGTCTTGCTACTTCATTGTGACTTTGGTATTCCAGTAATTATTCCTCCTCTGGCTTCTTTCTTGATTCTTTCGTCGGTGTTTGATCGCGTTGTTTTGTGTTCAGGGATTGCTTTGTCTCAGATTTTATCTTTCTACCATTTTCTAACTTTTGTTTGTTAGGTCAAGATACTATGTGGTAAGGTGAGGTAAATTAGTTTTGGTTCTTGATCTACTTTGAGCTCCAGACCTTTATTAAATTAGTGTTACTATGACATTTTAGTTTTCTCTTTGTGGAGGTTTTAAGTTTAAATTATGTGTTTTGCTCTAGTTTCGTCTTCTTAGTTTGGTTATTTTATAATTTTGATAATAAAATAAATATATAATTTGTAAATAAAATATTGGTAAATAGTAAAAAGTAATAAATTAATGAAAGTTTATGTTATAGTTTTGACTAAATTGCAGTAATCTAAAAGAAGAAGGACCTAAAATGTAAAAAGAAAAATATATTTTACTTATTTTTATTCATCTTGAATTTTAGTGATTAATAAAATAGATTATTAGATTTTATGTGATGATGGTTAGTGCAAGAAGGTTTAGATAGTTCACAATTAAAAAATGACGGACTAAATTGCAGTAATCTAAACGAAGAATGACCTAAAATGTAAAAAAAAAAATATGAGGACACATGTCATCAAAACTCTCTTCCACATGTCAAAAGAAGAGAGAAAAGTGTACTTTATATATATATATATATATAAATTAATATTTTGTTATCTTTGAACAAGGATTTTGTCAAGTTTTATCAAAGTAACTTGGGTTTCCTAATGTTTTTTGTATCTTTATTAATATTCTTGTAACTAGTTCAAAATGTATAATATCTAATAATGCCAGTTTAGCATTTTTGACATACAACAACATATATCAAAAATACATTTGCCAACTAACTGAATGCTTATAATTCCACAAAACCTCTTACATCCTGCGACGGATCGTAGCACTTTTTGTAGTCTTGTTTTACTTCAAATCTATTTTAAATCAGATTATTGCAATATTAAATTATTAAATGATAAAGACGTGAGTATAAGTAAAGGTAAATAGTAAACTGATATTTAAGTGTCCGGGGAACAAGAACATTAAATATTATGAAGAAAATAGTGAAAACAAATTCGATCAATATGTTTTTGAATATATTCATTCTATATGAAACTAGATTATTACCCGCGCTGCGGTCTTTTTTATATTTTTTTATTTATAAGATTTATTTTTATTTTTATTAAATAAAATTATTTTCACATATTTTAAACATAATATTTTAAAACACACAAATTTATATTAACATCCACGTCAAATTTGGAAAAACTATTTATGATGTGAATGTTAACCTCAATTTTTTATTTTATTTTTGAAACTAACCTCAAAAGTTTTGGTTCATTTAAATTAACAAAAAGATCTGAGCTATAAAATTTTGAGTTCGGTTTTTTAGTAATTTTATGTTTCTATAATTTCAGTAAATTTTGGAAGGTCGTCGAACTTAACTTAGAAAAAGAAAGTAAAATTGTCACTTGAATATGAAATTTCAACGATTTACATGTACTCATAAAGTAAAAAGTAATAATTTAGCATGACCGACAAGCAACCACTAAATTGACATCATGTTTCTGGTAGAGAAATGTATTCTTTAGTTATCTGAAACTCCACAGTAGAGTTCTTCTTCGTCACTGTAACATAATGAGATATACATTGATTTTTATCATATGAAAGAAGAAAGCATAGTGACGTTATCATTAATGTTGTCTAAAAACTGTATAGTAACTTAAGTATGCGTATCTTTATATGGTGGATAAAGGGATATATATTGATTTTTTATCGTATGAAAGAAGAAAGCATAATAAAACTTGAATTATAACTTTTATTGGAAATTCTCTAGTGCTAAGTAACCAGACGAGTCCTTCCTTTTTTGAAGAATATTAAAGCTTGAAGTGATATGGTGGTGATCGTGACTCAAGATCACGTTTTTGTACTCCCTGATACCAAAATTTAACTCTATTTGTTTCTTTTTAATTTGGCATTTCATGTCTTTCTAACTTGTTTTGTTGTGATCTCACAATCTATCTGACAAATCTTGATCTTAAAAAATCTACATATTTCAGTGTTCTTTTGAAAATCTGCCATGACGTTATCTCTAGATTGTGTTGTATTGAGATATACATGAATGAATATGGTGTGAATAGGGGAAAATGTACGTTCAGCAAGGAGGGGGCAGTTGCCCCCATAGAATAATTATAATTTATAATTGATAAGTGTGGAGATTTAGTGAAGTTACGCTGCCAAACCTCTGCCCCCTTTGACTCTGGTTCAAGAATTTTGTTTCTTTTTTATGAAACAAAGTCACATCTTTCACTTTTATCGCTCAACAATTATACAATTTAGTTGTCTTGCGTTCTTAACAGATAAGTAATTATCATTTATTCATGTCTCTTTCTGTTTCGTTGTTATGATATTCTTTTTATATGTTTTAACATGGAAAACAATTTTCCATTAATTTTTCTTTAATATTTTGTCTCTTCATTGATCGCATGATTTACTTGCTATTTATATATTGGGTTCATCATATTTATCGTATTTTCTTACTATATTTTTCTGTTCTTACTACTTTTGTCATTTCTTTTATTGAGTTGATGTTTTTATAATGCACTTTATTTCTCAATTAATTTTGTAATTATAACTATTTATAATCTTTTGAATATTTTTTAAGTAATATATAAATTTAATAATTAATTATTTAAAAAAAAAAAAATATATATATATATATATATATATATGCTCCTAGTCGAAAAAATTTCTGGATTCGCCACCGTAAAAGCTTAGACAAGTTATATTTGTGTATGTAGTATTTAGATTAATTAAATGGTCCTCACTCTGTCTTGTAGGCTTTAAGAAGCTCTGGGGTAGAAGGATTTCATCAGCAGGGACCCAAGCATCGAGAGGAATACCTTCTTCACATTTTCTGGGACTAAAGATTCTTCCAAGAAGGAATTGATATCAAACCGGCCATCTTTATTGGCAGCCATGTAAGCTACATCATTGATATGTGGATGGTCATAGACATCATGAGTCCCAACAACACACAGATTCCACTATCTCGGCCTGCAGTAAACTCAACAAAACCCCTCTTTGGTGCTACTCATTCATTGCACAAGACAATCTTCACAACAAAGATGAAAATTTAAACTCACAACTTGGTAAGGTCTTTCTATCCACTCTCGTCTGAGTCAATCCGAGCTAAGGGATTCTTAAATAGAGAATAAAATAGAAATAGCACCATAGCTCCATTGCGAATCTCCTGGCCTACTATGGCAAAAGAGGATCAGAAAATATATCCTAGACCATGAGCCCTCTCAACAGCAATAAAAACTTATATAGAACAAAGAGTCCTAGAAACCATATCAAACTAAAACCAACTCAAAGCACAAATAAAGAAGGAAAAACGACTTGAACAATTTGAAACAAGTAAGCTACCGTGTTAATTTTGCGTGCTGTTTGATCAAATTACATGATACTAGACATGGGCACATTTATCTGGAAATGAATAACCAAATTGAACCGGACCAAAAAACGAGGTTCGGTTCGGGTTTGAATCTTATAAATTATCCGAGCGGATCTTATATCCTTAGAACCGAAAAACTAAAACCGAACTGTAATCAAACCAAAAACTGACTAGGTACCCGAATTTCTATGATATAGTATATGTTTATATATACTAACTATATTTTGTTTTCAAAATAATCAAATAAATTAAAAATATTCTTTATAAATCAAAATACCCAACAAACCAGAATTACTAAAATAGTTTTTATCCGAAATGTTTAAAATTATTGATTATCCAAATTTTTATCTGAAAACCCAAAAATCTGATATTTATTCGAAAGTACCCAAATTTTCAGACGATTTAACCCGAATTAACCAAAAACCAGAACCGAATATAATCTAAAATTACTTTTGATATTAGCTGACTCCCAACTTTGCTACCCAAACCGAACACTAAAATAACTGAACCGAAACTGAACCAAATTTTCTAAATACTCGAACAGATCTTAAACCGTCAGATCGAAGAAGCCAATAACCGAAAGAATCAAAATGAGAACCGAATACGCAGGGATACACGATACCATCTAAAATTAAGTTCCACCTTTTTTACGATTATTTACTTATTATTTGGCAAGTATGCACAAAAATATACTCTCTAATGTATTTACCCAAATTTTAATAGAAGTCAATAAATTTTTGGAGAGTATAGAATTAAAAGCTTTAAATATTCAGATCACTGTGTCAAACTACTATTGTCAATTGTTTTATTGTTTGTGCTTATAGGAAGTATAGTTTTTGAAGAACTAACGGTTAAAATTTTAAAGTAGATCACATTCAAAATTACGAAAATAAAATTTTAAAAATATACTCCAAACGATCTTCCATATTTAACAAACACATACATAATTTAATTTAATTTTGTCACATAGTAAATATAATCACCTGCCATAACAAGAAGTACATTCAAGAGGTTAATTTTACCAGCGCCATTTTGACGTTTATGCCAATAAAATAGAACAAGTTGGCGTAAGACAGAAGAATCTTTTTCTTGATGTTTTCTCCTTGGTTATTGAAACTATGAATAACCATATGCTCTGTACATTTCTACACCTATTGGACTGGAATAGTTTTTTATCATACATAAAATATTTGCTTTTATACCAAACTAAAAGTTTGACGGTGCCTTCGTTTTCATGAATCTGAAATGGTTGAACCCAAAATACATCAGATTTTGTAGATAACAGACCATAAGTAATTTACATACATATATATTAGTATATCAGTTGCTAGATTATATTTTGTAGCCATACTTGATCGAATGAATTTATATACGTGTGTTTACTTAGAAAAAAATATTTGAGGGATTTAAAGATTGCAATGACTATTTTGTTCTGAACAAAGAGATTGCAATACAAAGATATATTTGGTTCATTATATTTTAGTTAATTAGCCCAACTAGGTGGCATAGATTCTATTTTGAACACTACTTATTGTAATATTTTTACTAGGCAATAATTTGACTAGTCAAACAATATTTAATATTTGTTTGATACATTATTCTTTAAATTTAAGAATCTCTAACATTATATGCATATATCAATGCCTTTCTAACTATATGTGGAGAAACACAACATATACTCAATTCGGTATGCTTGGACCGATGATAGTTCATAGTAGTTTTGTTTGTTCGTCGATTAACTAACGATCATCAAAAATCAGTTATATAACATATAATTGGAGGGTTCATCCACTTCAATCCTCTATTTGTAAAATCTTAATTCGGAGAATTATAAGATAAGAATTGTTAATTAAAAATTGAAAGGAGAGCAGCTTCTTCAAGGAGGGTTTAACCTAATTGAGCTCTTAATCCAAGGAGAAGGTCAAATAAATATATGTTAAAGTAGGAGACACGGAAACAGCTCTCACGTTCCCCTCTTCTATCATCTTACCCGCACTAATGAACAACAAACTAAATTTATATGAAAATTAAAATGTTAAAAGAGTTATATCTTCGAGGAATAATTAAACATATAATTTTCGTGTTCGCTCCTGTGATCCTCCATAAATCCTATCATCTCTAATCACACTTACCTTTCTCTCTTCATAATATTACTCTTTGTAGTGAGTAGTTGCCAAATTCCCATCTCTCAAAGCTTACTTGGAGTTGTGTTCTCATGGTAGGTTAACTTTTCTATTTCTTCAATTATATACCAGCTTAAGTAGTGAATCTCTCACTTTCATCTCCGTTGATTCATTATACGTTCATACCCAATTCCTTATACTTGTGGCTTGAACTCCATCTTGGCTCTTGTACATGTTTAAAATCACTGGTTCTTTCTATAGATATTAATGATGGATGAAGGAAATAATTGAATTATGGTATGAAATTGTGTTATTTTGTTTACATCTGGGGTAATTAAATAAATTGTGTCTGTTGCGGAATTCAGAAACCGGCATGGTTGGATGCGCTTTACGCAGAGAAATTCTTCGTGGGATGTCCGTACCATGAGACGGCAAAGAAAAACGAGAAGAACGTGTGTTGTCTTGATTGTTGCATCAGTCTCTGTCCTCACTGTGTACCCTCACATAGATATCACAGACTCCTTCAGGTTCGCCGCTATGTGTATCACGAGGTTATTCGGCTTGAAGATCTTCAAAAACTCATCGACTGCTCTAACGTTCAAGTAAGCGATGTATTCGTAATCTTAGTACATATATATATGTGTGTGTATTTTCCGCTCATATAAATTTATATCGATTATAAAATTCGATTGGGATGAACTGGACAGGCTTATACAATAAATAGTGCCAAAGTGGTGTTCATCAAGAAGAGACCACAGAATAGACAATTCAAAGGAGCTGGTAACTACTGCACTTCATGTGACCGAAGTCTTCAAGAACCTTTTATCCATTGCTCACTGGGCTGTAAGGTTACTTCATCTAACCTTTAGTTCTATTTAATATAAGACTCAATTCTGCTCATTTTATGATTCTCATCAGTTCTCAGATCACTTAGCAAAACTATTTATTTCTCATCACCTCTCACTTCGCAAAACTATTTTGTTCTGATACCTGTGTTTAAATACTTACATGTATAAGTATGTCAGTCTGACTTTAGAGTTTAGTTTCTGATTTTTTTTTAAATGAGTTGACTCATTTCTATGTATTAAATGAAAATTGGTTCGAACTTTTCCTGAATCGAGTTTTGTTTTTCAGATTATCTAAATGTAATTAAGCAAAAGTACGGACCATCGGTTTAAGTATTTTAAATCCGCCAATTTTGTTAGTTTCCAGAGTGATGTTCTATTATTTTTAACAAAAAAGATTGTGAAAGGATTAAAAAATATATAGGACGACTAAAATAACCTAATTATAGTAAAATATTCAATTTAAATATATAAATATATTTTTGGATTTCGAAATCTTTTCTTTGAAATATGTATTAGTTTCAAAACATCAAGAAAATAAGTAATTAGTTGGCTATTATTTATTTAAAATATTTTGATAACTTTATAATTTGTTTACTCACACCTTACCGTTAGAACTTATGTGTGGCACAAAGATTTTAGGACACAACCACGCTTCAAATTCCTGTTATGTTCCACTTTGTAATATATCATGTTATAAAAAAATTACCGTGAATGCACAAGCACACACATACGTTCATACATATATATATATAATTTGATTATCGTACACATATAAGCTTTTCGAGCATACATAGAATTTAAAAGGTAGAAAAGTAAAAGATGTATTATTTATAATAAAAGGTCTTGTTTAATATACATGTAGGTGGAGTTCGTGATGAAACGTTACAGGGATATAACTCCATTCATAAAGCCATGTCACACTCTTACCCTAGGTCCTGACTACATCATCCCACAAGACTTACACGCAGATGATAATATGGCTGCCTACGAGACTCCACGATCAACGGTCGTAGACGGTGATGATTCCATGAGCTGGTCGTCGACTTCCTCCGAACTAGGAGATGCTGCGACCACCACCCATGTCGTTAGGAAAAAGCGAACTGGTTTCTGCTTCTGTGCCAAATCGGCTAATAGTTATAAAGCAGTTTCGGAGGATCCTGACGATATTTCCAATTGCATCAATCGGCGCAAAGGCATTCCTCAACGATCTCCTCTCTGTTAAAGTTCTCTTTTATTTTTTTGCTTTTGTTTTCTAAATCTTCTTTTTAGTTTATTTTCACCATATAGTCTTGTGTTACATGTATGGATTGTTGTCTCTCAATCTAATAAAGTTTATAATCAATCATTTATTGTTACCTTGATAAGTTTGATTACGTATAGGGTACTTTCGCACATCTTAAAAGGAAAAAGGTGAGAAATGAATTAATTAATTAGTTTGACAAAAAAGAATCAAACTAATTAATTAATTAACAGTTGGTCAGTGAATAAAGGATTCACCTTCCCAGTTACTACTATACTTGTCTTCTTGTTAATAGCCGAAAATTTAAAAGTTCATGCTTTTATGAATATTTCCTCTTTTTCATACCACAATAAGCAAAATGACGTCATTTGGTTCAACCATGGTTTTTAGCGACTAATTAACTCCATTTTAAGATCTGTTAATTTACTTAACAACATGTCTAATTTGGTAAGTCAACAATAGTTTAGGATTTAAGATGAAAGTCAAAAAAACAATTTGATGTTTTAAATTGCCTACGAGAAAGTTGATGCATTAAATGGTCCAAATGTAAACGTTGAGGTTTTTATTACATTTTTCCCTGTTTAGTTTGGCTCGGTCAATATAATTTTATATATTTTTTGATTGACATAGTGTTCGGATTTCTTCAAAAAATGGTGTAAGTTCAATATGTTTCTGCTCGTTGAAAGTAGGTTCTATTCTTGATGAATGCACTTGGAATTTTCAGTTCCATGGCAATGGTACTAAGCAATAAGAAGTAGTTCCGGAATGCCATTGCAGACTGAAAGATGATGTATATTAGCCAGTTTTCTAAAAATTGGTATAGGTAGCGTTAAAGACGTCGTCGGACCTAAACAAAATAATTTTTATAAACATTTTTTTTTCAAAAAGTCGGTCTAAGTATTTAGTAAATTAGTATAGGCATCCGCAAAATCAATAATCTTCTATAAATTGTTTAGCTACTACCTGGCGAGTTTTTGAATACTCATATTAGCTATTCAAATTTTTAACTCCAATGACGACAATCAAAACATTACGAGCATTAGTTCTTAAAAAGAATAGGAGGATTTTAGTGATATAAATAGCAAAATATTTTTTTAAATTCTCTCTACATATGCCGCCATACAAAACTCACAGATATTCTGAAACACTCCAACATGAAGTCAGCACTTATCCCTTTTAAGACACACCAATCCTACATCGGTTACTTATTCTATCGATACTAGATGCCTGTGGCTGATTCAGAAATCACCAAAACATAAGTTACAAAAAAAAAAAAGAAATCACCAAAACATAGTATTAATATCAGAACTCTAAAATAAACATTAAGTGTTTGATTGAATGGAAGGTTGTGCAATATGCTATAATATTTATGTTTGTATTCAGTTTGTGTAATTATGTGTACATAAGATACTAAATATGAGTAAATAATAAATTAACTTAACACAATTTATAATAATACTTAAATAAATTATAATAATATGTATATAAATTTAATATTTTATTACATTTATAAATTACTAAAAATACTTTTATTATGAAAATAGTTAATAATATAACTTTTTATATAGCTTATTTTTAATTTGTATAGTATTTTGGATCATTTTTATCCATTTTCACATTCACATATATTTTTGACGGTTAGATTTGCTTAATCCATATTTGTACCGTTAGATCTATTTGATCCATTTATCTACTTTTGTTTCACTCAATCTATTTGATCCTCAATGCTTAAACTTCTTTTTCATCAGGAGCTTAAAAATTCTGAATTTTCTGACGGGATTAAAATGTAAAGAATATTGTGGCAGAATACAAAGGAGAAGGTGATGACATCGGATCCTCTGCGTTGCACGTGAGGCACTGATCCATTGATCTTTTCCCTCTTTCATTTTACATTGTCCTACATTTCCCTTTTTTAAAGATTCTTCTACTGAAAGGATGAAAGATAACAAAAGAAGTACCGGGCCTAGTCCAGTGTTTTGCTTGTCAT
Organism: Brassica oleracea var. oleracea; assembly: GCF_000695525.1. NCBI lineage: Eukaryota > Viridiplantae > Streptophyta > Magnoliopsida > Brassicales > Brassicaceae > Brassica > Brassica oleracea. Next base: position 6,973,900 of record NC_027756.1, read on the forward strand.
ACATTTGCTGTTTTCTTTTAATTGTTTATCTCCTTTTTGGGGTTCGTAAAATTGTATGGTTAAAGTTTGAGTCCACGTGCCATGTACTTTTACCGAATTGGTCGGTTCTGACTTATGTGAATTTACGCTGAATTAACAGATTTTTTGTCTGTTTTAAGTTGAGTGTTTTCAGTATTAAAAGAACAACGATTGTTAGGTTGAACAGTATTCTGTGGTTATAAAATTAGCGTTCATTAATTATTGTTATTATGCCAAAAAAAAAAATTATTGTTATTAAAAATTATGAACCAAACAGGCTGAACACGTTTTGGCATGAATATGAAAATAGAAGGATGTTTTCCTATTCGGACCGCATTTCCAACCTTTATAGCGGTCAAAAATATTCCTAGCCTTGATTTAAGTATTTTATGTGATTATCAAAACATTTTCAAAACATTTTCTACCAAAATATGGTTAAAATGTGGTAGGAAATTCAATGTCAATGATTATATAGTTGCCAAAAATCGAATTTATTTTGTTCAAAAATTCTATAGAAAAATAATTATTTATAGCCATATTATATTTGCTTTAAGTTTAGTGTTTATGTATACAATAACATGTAGAACAGTAAAAAACTCACTTATTTCTAAAAAAAAATGTGATCATTTTTTTTTTTTGATGAAATTTGAAATTTATTGATCAACAATTTGAAATTTTTACAAACGATTAAAAGTTGTTAAATGTCTAAGGTGCATACGAGAAACAAATCGAATACTAAAGAGTAACTTGAAACCATCTTCTTAGCAACCCTTCCAATTTGTGGCCATGAGTGTATCGCAAAGAGCAGATGCGATTTTTATTTTTATTTTATTAAAACAGTGCAGAAAATATATGGTCTATGTGTAATTAATCTCTCAAATAAAACATTATCTCCTTTTATTATTGTTTTTAATTTGTTATAAAAGTTTTTCGTATTAAAAACGAAATGAGCATTACAAGGAAAAGGTTTTAATATAAAGGTAAGAAAAGAGCCACCTCGAAACAATAACATGTGAAGCAACAACGGAAGAGAAGACACAGAAGATGAAAGAAAGAAACAGAGAGCTACTACAATTAAAGACCATAACATAATCTCACTAGATCTTCACCAACAGTTCTTAAGCGCCAAAGGTTTCTCCTTAAGCACCGAATGATTTTCTGAACCAAAACATCCCCCGAAATGGTAACACCATTGAGGAAACACTATTACGCTCCTTCCAAATTTCATAAACTATTGCGTTCCAATCCTGTAAAATAGCAAGAGAAGTAATGCTCTTATCATGTGAAGAGATCAGCCATTAAAACACACCATACCACGACCTTGGGATTGCATGAGAGGCAAGCCTTTGAACCAGTAAAGACCAACATTCCAAAGAGGAAGGACCATCAAAAACAAATGATACCTGAAAAACATAGAACGATGGTTTATGAAATATTTCAGGCAAAGGGCAATTCCACAATCGATATCCTTTATTAGAAATCTCTTGAACAATATTGCAAGGTTTGATCTGAAGTTTATGTGACAACACACACATGTTTCACCACTGACACATTCCAAACTACTCAAGGATTTCTCACACAACAAACGTTGCGTCTCACACCAGATATCTCTCACAAACCAATTGCTTCAAGGTCCAATATTTTTTAGATTACAATCTCTCTCTTTTTGTCTGAATGATACATCTCATCTCATCCTGGCACCTGCAGTCACAACACATAACACAAATGCAAACCACAAAAAATTCTAAAAGAAAACTGGATCACATTATATAAAGTGATTTAAGGTTTTGAAACAACCAACAATCGTCTTGAAATCAAAATAAAAAATTGACCAAGACATCCGACACGACCATAAGTCCATATCTCGCATAAGTAAAATGAACATTTAGACAAAATACAACCAATCACTGATCTTTACTCATTGTCATCATCTTCTTCTTCATCTTCAGCATTGATGATTTCTCCCCGTGGAACATAGTTTTCAAGAGATGTGTCTCCGCAATCTGAAAGCTTGATCAATGATACTACATCACATGTTGAGGAGTCACCAAGCTTAACGTTCCTGAGGCAGACGCCACGTGTGTACTAGTCTCTGCATTTTGATGGACAATGTACTAAAACCTTGTTTACACTAATCAATAGTGACAAGCCTTCCTTTTCATAGTGGGGCTTTCAGCTTGATCAAACTCATAGACATTTTATTTACCTCCTGAGTAATCACCTGTCATAAGCATGCCCACGCCATATCATGACCATGGGACATATCGACGAGTATATCACACTACAAATTCTCATTCATTCTCCAGGTTATATATCTCCATTCTGGTTATGAGTCCCTTTTAGGCCACTGCCCATACACTGAAACACTACCAGCAAGTCAGTTTGACTGCACAGTCCTTGGCATCTTCTATTATAGACGAGACGCTAAGCCGACAAGGAACATGCTGCCATGGCACAACTCAAGGAGCCCTATGAAGGAAATCGTGTTTTCCCACCGTCAAACATGAACCGAAAAATTAGGGACAAACTTGTGACAACCCGCCCCGCTCACTCGGAACTCGGAACCCGGTTCACGGCCCTGCAGGACATCGACCCTAACTTCTCACATGTGAGCCTTCACTGATTTCTCCATGTAGGTTATTGATGTGCGTGGCGTTCCTCGAACCCAAGACCTAACCCTTTAACAACACTCTCACAGGACGAGTTGTCACCAATTGATCTGCAGATCTTGTGGGAGTATTGTTAAAGGGTGAGGTCTTGAGTTCGAGGAACGCCAATCGCATCAATAACTTACATAGGGAAGTCAGTGAGGACTACATGTGAGGGATTAGGGTCGGTGTCGTGCAGTACTGTGAACCGGATTCCGAGTGAGCAGGACGGGTTGTCACAAAACTATTGGAATAACCTAAGAACAGTCCCACAGGTTAAGAGAAGAACGCCAACCCCCAACCTCCTGCTTCCAGGTCAAGCGATTCTTCTTGCCCAAAGATAAATAGGAATATTCCTTAAGCTAAGATAATCAATTTAGTTAAGAAGAATCTTACTAAATCTAAGGAAAGAAGAAATATTTTAATATCTAAGGTTATTTTCATGAGAAATGAAAATATTTATTATCTAAAGATATACATGAATGTTTCTTAATTTTAATAAAGACTAGAGATTGATCCGCGTATCCGCACGGGTATTGGTTTTTACATTTTTATATGTTGATAATTTTTTTCATAATTAGTGTTATATATTTTAGATGAGTCGTAATATAATTAATTGTATTCAAAAGACCTGGACCGAATTGGGTAATATGGTTATTTTTGGTACAAATATCCAAACCGTTTCAGATACATTTTTAGGTTAATATACATCAGAACTGAATTCATCCAGACCCAGAAGAATCCAACTCAAAGCTCACACATAAATTTATAATATTCAAGCTCTTAATTTCAAAAACAAAAAAATAACAATGCCTGAAAAAAAAACAATCTGTACCTAAATGGATAGTCAATGTTCATGTCTAATTGATGTTATAAACTAAATAAAATGATTATTTCTATGTGTTTAACTAAATTAATTGAAATAGAAAGAGTTTTTTTTATTTAGTAAAATAATTATATAGATTAAAAAATTAAGTGATAATAAATGTAATACATTTTTATTATTTTGATTTAAGTTATTATTTTATTCACTAAAACATGTTTTGAATTATATTTTCGGTTACGTAATTTTCCACCGATTGAAACTAACATATAAAAAAGAGTTTTAGTAAAACAAACTAAACCGAATGTTTAACCATATGTAAAACCCAGTTATTTTTTATTTTATTATTGGCACAAAGTTAATGATGATTAACTAATAAATAAAAACCTGCATTATTATTATCATGAAAATATAATTAATAATGCTATGTAATGTTAAGGTAATATAATTAATGAAATTGTTAAACTGAGTTAAATATGAAAATACAATTAATGTAGTTCTATTCATGAAACTACTAAAAGGACACTATAATTCATTTTTTTCTACTGTTATTTATCTTTCCAAACAATTTTCATCAATATTTCCAAGGAAAATTGTCAAAAATACAATTTTCAAAGCACCATTTTTCAAGTTTACACTAACCACTTTTACACTAATCTTTAATGAATGATAAAAGACATTTATAATCTTTTAATTAACTTTGACAAAAAAAAACATATGGTTAACTAATCTAAACTTAAAACATCAACTATAAACTCTAAATCATCAACTCTAAACCTTAAACCATCGAATATCAACTCTCAACCCTAAATCATCTTCAAATCAAAACCCTAAAACATCAACTCTAAACCCTAACCCCTAAACCTTCAAATCAAAACCCTAAAACATCAACTCTAAACCCTAACCCCTAAACCTTCAAATCAAAACCCTAAAACATCAACTCTAAACCCTAACCCCTAAACCTTCAAATCAAAACCCTAAAACATCAACTCTAAACCCTAACCCCTAAACCTTCAAATCAAAACCCTAAAACATCAACTCTAAACCCTAAACCCTAAACCTTCAAATCTAAACTCTAAAACTTCAACTCTAAACCCTAAACGTAAACCCTAAACCCTATATATTTTGAAATTCGAACCCTAAACCCTAAAACCCTAAACCTTCGAATCTAAACCCTAAAACATCAACTCTAGGGTTTTAGGTTTTAGGGTTTAGGGTTCGAATTTCAAAATATATAGGGTTTAGGGTTTACGTTTAGGGTTTAGAGTTGAAGGTTTAGGGTTTAGGGTTTAGGGGTTAGAGTTTAGGGTTTAGAGTTGAAGGTTTAGGGTTTAGGGTTTAGAGCTGATGTTTTAGGGTTTAGGATAAGTTTTTTAGGGTTTATAGTTTAGAGTTTACTTTTTAGAGTTTAGGGTTTAGTGTTAATAGTTTAGGGTTTAGTGTTGTTGGTTTAGGGTTTAGGGTTTAGAGTTGATGTTTTAGGGTTTAGAGTTGAAGGTTTAGGGTTTAGGATTTTGAGTTGATGTTTCGGGGTTTAGGGTTTAGAGTTGATGTTT
>NC_027756.1:6979067-6992350 GCF_000695525.1 Brassica oleracea var. oleracea
TTTCGGGGTTTAGGGTTTAGAGTTGATGTTTCATGGTTTAGGGTTTGTATTTCAAAAAAAAATAGGGTTTAGAATTGATGGTTTCGGGTTTAGGGTTCGTATTTAAAAATAATAGGTTTAGGATTGATGGTTTAGGGTTTAGAGTTGAGTTTTAGGGTTTAGAGTTTGAATTTCGAAATAGTATAATTTCAAAAAAAATAAAAAAATTATTTTTATTTTGTTAGATTTTTATTTATTTAAATATTTATTTATTATATATATAAAGAACAAGAGCATAAAAGTTTTTTTTCACTTAATAAAGAAGGTATTTTTGAAAATATATTTTTAGTAGTGGTAAAAATAAAAAGTAGTACCATGATAGTGATAAACATGTAATTTTCCCTATTTCCAAACATTAGCACAAGCTACTTCGGTTTTAATAATACAAATGTACGACTTCTATTATAAATATAAGGTTGAAAACCCTAAAGAAAGAATGAAAATCGTTTAACTAAAGAGACCATTTATTCGATCCTAGGTAGGAAGATGGACCCGAAAGATCATCTTCATTGACACATCAACAATTGGCTGATCTCTGTGATTACTACGACCCAACCAAGGTCTCTACTCATGATATCACTCCATCGGTCTACCTACTAACGCAGGCCATGATCTCTTCTTCATAAGCAGGATGACATCATGGTCATGAAGCACATCGATGAGTCTTCCATTAGATCCGGCCATTTGCCCTATAGACAGGATGACTCCTATCAACTGCATGACCATGTGCCCATAAGACCACATGGCCATAAGTCAATATGACCATAAGGCTATGCACCCATCCAAGCCATTCACCCACAATGATATTAACTATGGATGGCTCGATCTAAAGTGGAATTACCAGCAAGGATACATAAGAAACTTCCACGTAGAGTGTAGCTATAAATCCAAACATCTTTCGGTACCCAGACGACACTATTGGTAGCAGGAGCCAACAGCTGGAGCATAAAGACCACTTGATCGTCATAAAAGGCAGCCATGAGCCACACACAATCCATCTCTCATGTTGTTATCAAGACAACTAATGATGCATAGATGCACATGTTCATATGCCAGTACACTAAAGACAAGACTTCATGTTTTATCAACAACTAGAACAGGAGAGAGTAATATGACATGTTGTCTCCTTTTTTTCTTATAATTCCCTAGAGCTAGACTATGAATCATTTGTATAACTTAAAACAAAACAAATAAATCATTTCTATTTCTATTAAATTTTTGTATTTAGGTATTGAAATTATTATACTCTTAATTAAGTTAATTCAGTCACTTCACTTGCAAATAAGTGTAGTTTTTTTTTAAAAAAATGGTATAGTTTTCAAAATATAATCTCATTTGATGACATTTTTCCAAATTATCCCAAAAGTATAGCGATAAACTTAAATTTGGTAAAAAGTGGATCATCATAATGGATATATGAACAATTAAGCAAATACACAAACATTTCGTACAGTATGAACCAATTTACTTTGGATAAGTTTCCAAGTTATAATGAGTAATGTTGCCTTTTAACAATGGTGAGTGCAACCTTCATTGTTTCATCGTATTTTGAGTGTTATATAAGCTATGCGGCTTACCTCTTCAAAATTCTAAGTCTCTCTTATTATAAGGTGATTGCTTTAAATTCAGTTTTGCTTGTCCCTAAGTCGAAATAAATTGGTACAAGAGTGGGACTGATGATGGTGGTGCCGAGAAATAGTTTGATGTCGTCGACCCGGTAAACATGAATGGAAACACATTAACATGATGTAATAACGATATATTTTTTAACAAAAAACCATTGCTTCTCTATCTGTACTAAGATCCTCACTTTAGCTAAGGCTCTCTGAGACAGCCTCCTGGTAGGAGAAACCGAAAGCGGGCAGCATTCTGAATCAAAAACGCAGGCAGATGTACAGCGGATGCAGAAGGCGGGATGGGTCCGATTTTGCTAATCAAATCTTTGAAGCTGTATTCCTCAGGAAGCATGTCAAAGAGATCATATCCTTTACATATGTGTTTCTGTATCCTGGAGTAGTCCAAAAACTCCTTGCGCTTCACTCTATCCGCGTGGCTATACCCTTTCATCTTGAAAACGAACTCGCCGAGACGTCTGAAACAGAAGCTGCAATGCCACCCGGCGTCGGACAGTATCAAGTCCGTCTGTCGTGAGTGACGGTAGTGAGTCCATTTCCGGCTGTATATATGCACAGACGCTCTCCAGCTGCTGTAATCGACCGGGAACTCAAAGGAATACATGTAATCCCTCATCTCCAGATGCATCACATCGGGTATCCCGTCGCACCACTGTAAGAACTTCACGGTGTGAGGACTCGGGATCTCATCTGCATCCGACATTATCACCGCGTCTCCATCGGATACATTAGCTTCTCTGAGGAGCCAGTTCATAGCCACGCGTTGTCGGCCTTCGAGCAAGAAAGGGTCTTGTTGTTGTTGGTCGTGGTGCAAACGCTTCTTCCCGGGGAAGACTCCGTGCACTATCTTACCCTCGGCGAAGGCGAACCGCTCCCTGTTGGAGTCGAAAAAGAGAGGCTTTGGGATGCCTGTGAAGGTGGTATTGGATTCAAGAATTACGAACTTGGAGACGTATGGTCCCAGTTCCTGCCACCTGAGCTCTAGGAGGTCGAGCTCGTTGCTGAAGATGATGGCGTCGAAGACTCGCCTTGGTTCTGTCCGCGGAGTCCATCCGTGGAGATTGCAGAGGTGCGCCATGGAGACGTTCTCGGCGTAGTAATGCGGGATTCGTCTGAAAGGTGGTGGCGGTTTGTCCCAGAGAGGACGGAAAAGATATGATAAGGTTTGGAGGTTTGTGAGGATACCAAACAAACATGTTGAGGAAAGGATAACAAGAGTTGGCAATAGAACAAGTTTACGTGGCGGTTTACGCAACGATTTCATTCCTGCATAGAAACAAGACAAATAGCTAAAAAACTCTTTATCGACTCTCAACAGACAAGGTTCGGTCCAAAACAAGATACATCAAGTTTAAGCACACAATCAATGTTCAAATTTGGGAAAGTAAATTCAGAATCTGCATACCCTTAAGGAAGATTCCTTTTTCTTCAGATCAAACAGAAACTAATTTGATCAAATTGAAAAAAAAAAATAGAATTCTTTAAATGAAACAAGAAACTCGACAGAATCTTGAAATCCACTACATAAGAACAGAAAGGAAAATACCTTATTCCAGATTTATCGAGGTTTCAGATTTCCCTCACAACAAAATTAGCTACGAGATTGAAGTAATTTAGAGGAGAGATGAGAACCCCAAGAAGCGGTGATCTTTTTAACCTCAATGGATATTTTGGCTGTAAAACGACAACTCAACACTCCCAACCTGCGCCACAGATAATATGGTAAATATAATATATTATTCAAATTGAGCAACTAATAATAGGACAACTCTAATACCGGTCTGCTTTTTTCTTCTTCTTTTTATGAAACTTCTCAGAATACCAATTAGTTTAACATTTTCCAAGATAATAGTATTTTGGTTAAAACAATAATTAAACGTAAAATTTAAAAGGAAAAAATAAAAGAAAAAAAAGAATATTTAAATGTAAATTTCAATGCGGCCAGAAAGGTCAATTCCAAATCAACTTCATTTATTCTTTAATTTTATTATTAACTACTTTGGATTTAAAAATATTTCGAAAATCTATACTATTATTTGCAAATTTACTTTTGTGAATTATAATCTCGCATGTTAAAATTTACAGTGCTTAATATGGTTTATACACTGGCCAAAAATTAAAGACATGTTTAAAATTAATATTAACTCATATATATATTATATTGTTAACCATATTTTTTAATAATATAAATTAAAATTAAGAAATAGAAAAATGTATAAACACTAATTAAGTAAAATAATCAAATTTTGTAATTTTTTATAATGAATTAATAGTAGATATAGTAATAAATATCTGTAACATGATTATATCTGCATGCGCGGCGAAACACATAGTATTAATTTAAAGAATTCAATATTTTCTTCCAATTTCGACATTAAATGTTTTAATCTTTTTGATAGTTAAATTTAATTTTTTTATGACACTGCTCCAAAATTAAATATAAAAAAAGAGTCAGAAAATAGATCCACAATTTTTGTGTTCATATACAGATACTCACTACAAGAAAACATCGGTATTCTGACGGACATTCCGACGGAAAATGAAATCTTCAGAATTTCCCGGGGAATTTCCGAGGAAGCCCAAATTTTGGGTTTCCTCGGAATTTTCTCGGAATATACCGACGGAATTCCGAGGAAATGAATTTCCACGAAATATTCCGAGGAATTTTTTCGTCGGAAATTCCTCGGAATATTCCGACGACATCTTCCTCGGAATATTCCGACGACATCTTCCTCGGAATATTCCGACGACATCTTCCTCGGAATATTCCGACGACATCTTCCTCGGAATATTCCGACGACATCTTCCTCGGAATATTCCGACGACATCTTCCTCGGAATATTCCGACGACATCTTCCTCGGAATATTCCGACGACATCTTCCTCGGAATATTCCGACGACATCTTCCTCGGAATATTCCGACGACATCTTCCTCGGAATATTCCGACGACATCTTCCTCGGAATATTCCGACGACATCTTCCTCGGAATATTCCGACGACATCTTCCTCGGAATATTCCGACGACATCTTCCTCGGAATATTCCGACGACATCTTCCTCGGAATATTCCGACGACATCTTCCTCGGAATATTCCGACGACATCTTCCTCGGAATATTCCGACGACATCTTCCTCGGAATATTCCGACGACATCTTCCTCGGAATATTCCGACGACATCTTCCTCGGAATATTCCGACGACATCTTCCTCGGAATATTCCGACGACATCTTCCTCGGAATATTCCGACGACATCTTCCTCGGAATATTCCGACGACATCTTCCTCGGAATATTCCGACGACATCTTCCTCGGAATATTCCGACGACATCTTCCTCGGAATATTCCGACGACATCTTCCTCGGAATATTCCGACGACATCTTCCTCGGAATATTCCGACGACATCTTCCTCGGAATATTCCGACGACATCTTCCTCGGAATATTCCGACGACATCTTCCTCGGAATATTCCGACGACATCTTCCTCGGAATATTCCGACGACATCTTCCTCGGAATATTCCGACGACATCTTCCTCGGAATATTCCGACGACATCTTCCTCGGAATATTCCGACGACATCTTCCTCGGAATATTCCGACGACATCTTCCTCGGAATATTCCGACGACATCTTCCTCGGAATATTCCGACGACATCTTCCTCGGAATATTCCGACGACATCTTCCTCGGAATATTCCGACGACATCTTCCTCGGAATATTCCGACGACATCTTCCTCGGAATATTCCGACGACATCTTCCTCGGAATATTCCGACGACATCTTCCTCGGAATATTCCGACGACATCTTCCTCGGAATATTCCGACGACATCTTCCTCGGAATATTCCGACGACATCTTCCTCGGAATATTCCGACGACATCTTCCTCGGAATATTCCGACGACATCTTCCTCGGAATATTCCGACGACATCTTCCTCGGAATATTCAGAGGAATTTCCGACGAAAAAATTCCTCGGAATATTTCGTGGAAATTCATTTCCTCGGAATTCCGTCGGAAATTTCCGAGGGATTTCCGAGGAAAGATGAATTTCCGAAGAGTTATTTCCGAGGATTTTTTTCGTCGGTATGTCGTCGGAATAGCGTTATTCCGACGACATACCGACGATTTTTTTCCTCAGTATACCGCTGTTTTCTTGTAGTGACTGTATTATGAAAAATGTTTATTTTCTCTATTTCCTGCTTGTAATCAATGATGTTTCTGTTTCGTCAAAAAAAAAAAAAAATCAATCATGTTTCTGTTTATGTACTACAAATGCAGTTGTGATGTCTGTCTTAAAACTTCTCTTTTAATTCAGCTACCTTATCCTAAGTTTTCGTATGCGGTTTTTGCTTCCTTTGTTCTCTTCGTTAGATTATTTTGTTTTAACTGAATCTTCTTTAGATTTCTCGTTTGATCTATTGCAAATCTGAGTCTAGATGATGTTGATGATTATCAACTATGTTTCTCGCTAAAAATTGTCTACTGTAAGAATAGTCTTCTAAGTCTAAAATAAAAATATACTTAAATGGCTTTCAAGAACTTACAACTTTTGTTTTAAGATAAATTTACACAAAAGGTGACCTGAACATATTCTATCAAGTTTTTCTATGTCATTCTTCTCTCTTGATACACCATGTGAACAAGGACAATACATCATGTAGATCAATCAGCGAAAATTTCGCATCACGATCTGAAACTATCTCGTGCATATGGGGTTATGTTTGGCTTATTGTTAAAAAACAAAGCCTATCATGTAAGCAGCTCCAAAAATAAAAACTCTTAATCAGAACACTGAAAGAAACACACTTTGACTGTCACCAAAGAAGCGTTAGATTTGCCAAAACTTTTCAAGCAACACAGTTGGAAAGGCGTGAGGTCTAATTAGATTCTATCAAAAATAATAATAGGTTTCTGAAATCTTATTTCTCTCTTTTTCTTCTGAAGGCAATTCATCGTTTCTTTTTCTTAACCACAAATCCAACAGAAAAATGCTTGACATAAGCATTTTGATATTTTTGAAATGAGAATGGCTTAAACAAAGTTTCTTCTTTACTATAAAAATAATAATGAGATAATATACCGTTGTCCCTGTCTTACTATTATGATTTTGATTATTGAGTAGCAAAACCGACAAGCTTGAGAAATAGAAACATAATGAGAATATATAGTCATCGATAACAGAAAGAAATAAGGTTTTGAAAATTTTCACTTCTTTTTCTTCTTCTTCTTGGATGCTTTTTGTCCACTAGACCCACCACAAACAATAGAACACTCGATGCCACAAATGTTACCAAAACATGAAAACAATCCATTATCTCCTCCTTTCTTGTTCCTCCCACCCTGCTTTGGAAGAGGAGCTACAATCATCTGTTGATTTCGTGGGACAGTTTCATTGGGCTTGTAACTTGATTTAGGTTTGAAGTTAGAGCTTGTTTTGTAGTCAGAACTTGGTTGATAACTTGAACCAACGTCTAAAACGACCGGTAAATTCGCTTGCCACCTCTCTAGCTTAGAACGGAGACCCTCAACGCTTCGTTCGCCAACGCTTATCACAGTACTCTCTGCATCTTTCCCTGTCAAAGCCTTCTCTTTTGCTATTTGAGCGGCAACCACTGAGGCTGAAGGTCCCAAATCAGACTCTGTAATTACAACCGGCCTCGACCTCGACCTCATTGGTGTCCCATATTCAATACTGTTCCTTTTGGGAGTATATGCATTCGTGTTCCTTGGCCTCATCGGTGTCCCATGCACGATATGCTTTGTTTGCCTCGACATTGTATTTGGCGTCTTTCTTTGTGCAGGCTCATACACAACCATCTGAGAATCAGATGAAAACTCATCTTTCTCAAAACCTGAGTTTGTAGTAGAACTCACACGGGTGGTTTGTTGTTGCGTCACCTTCTTCCTCGGTGATTCCACCATTGAGCTTGTATCACTTTTGGAACGTCGAAGCCCTACAGGTTTCGAAGTTATGTTTGTCTTGTGAAACATCAAATCTTCTTCGAACAAAAGAGGCATGCTTTGGCCCGAGTTATCGATGAGCCCGACGGCAATGTTCAGGAGGCCGTGAGGGCGGCCTGACGCACGGAGAACCTCGAGGGTAACGAATCTCATACCGGAAGAAGGGTTCACAAGATCGCTGATCAACGTTTGTACCGTTCCAACATGAATATCTTTGAACCAATGCAATGCGTAGATTTCTATAACAACTATTGATGTCCCATCGTAGAGTGCTTCCTCATCTAGGCGAAACACAAACTTGTCATTCCATGTAGGGCTTGTTCCGCCCGTATTGTCTACCCGAGTCGTTAGTTTACGCTCGGGGTCAATCCAAGCTACCGCATATGTTTTCATACACCGTGCCACTGGCGCCAATTCTTGGGCAGATATAATATTCATCTCCAAAATTTGACAAGGCGCAAGAAAAGACATTTTTTCCTTGGTAAAACTATATCTGTAAAACCAAAGGAAATAGAGAAGATGAAATTTATTATTTCGGTGGATGCAAAGACAGATCCGTCGTCGTCCTTGGAGGGGACGACGAAGGAAAGCAATGCATGAAGGTGAAAATGGAAAAGCAAATATTTGACAAAGGCACCCAAAAATAATGATAAGCAAAAAAAGATTTTTTTTTCTTTTTTGTTTATTAATTTCTTGTTTTAGTTTTGTTATTTTAGAACACCGAAACAATTGGGTCACTTTCCCTTGACTACTATTTTTTTCATTAATCTTCTTGCGATATTTATAGATTTCTATTCTATTATCTTTTGAGGTTTATGGCATTGCTACTTTCTGATTAAATACAGAGTTTTAGATTGTTGGTATCTTTAAGATTAGAGATCGACTTAAGTCCACAAAATAGAAATACATTTTTATAAGTTCATATAGTGTAAATAATTGCAAGTAGAATAAAAGATAACGCAAAGTGTACGAGTTTAAGTTCTTGGATGAAACAACTCTAAAAATGTCCGCAGTCTCCTCTAACCTTAAATTCTACTGCAATTTTAGTTTTCCTAGCTAATGTGCTGGTTACAGCCAACCGTTAGCTAAATAAAAGAGCTGCTGATGTGACTGATGTTGTGACAGAGGGAAGGATGGGAAACACACTATTTTTGCAAGACAAATTTGGTAACAAATTTCATTTTCCGTAACAGTATCATTTTGTGGCTTCGGAATATAGTATTTGTATGCTGCACTTTCGTTAGGTATGGCAGTTGATTATAAGTTAAAAGAGTTTTTGATAATAAAACCCATCAACTAAAATTGGGTCGTAAAATAACTCGTCAACTAAAGATTCGAAATCTCAACTTTATTTTTGTTAACATCTCTCACCATACGTCTAAAACACCATGACAGACATACGTTAATGATTTATAAGTTGAGGGTTTATAATGTTGAAAACTTAGTTGATGATTTATAATGTTGAAAACTTAGTTGAGAGGTTTTCTTTTGATTGAAAAATAGTTGATGGGTTTTACCACTAACAATTATTAATATTTTAAAACAGTCATCATCACACATGCATTGCTTAAAACTCTTATAATCGACTTATAAGCATATAAAACTAATTTATAAAATTTTATACATTGCTTAATCAGTCTTATAACTGGTTTATAGAGCTTTATAAATATTTGCATACTTTTACAAATGATTAATAAAACTTAACTGTGATTTTATAAGTTTTTATAATTCATGCTACTTGTTAGGGTAAGATAATGTAGGGATATTTGTGATATTATGGGAACATAGAGTAAAACAATAAAGCAAGAAGAATAAATCAAAGATATTGTTTTATTGATCAATATGATATGAGTACAACATATTATTTCTTAAATCAAGGAGAAGAAGAATAACCCATCATTATTTTCTAGGAGGTAGGAGGAAGGTATGATCCGAAAACCAAAAATCGTGTAAGCATGAAAAAACAGCTGCCGTCCTACTCTAAATATAAAAATTGACTTCATAAATTAATTATCTTCAACATTACTTAAAACGTAATATAGCTTAAAATATTAAATTATTGATATTTGATATTTGGCAATAGAAATATAAGACACAAGTTTTCTTATATCACTATTGTCAAATCAAATAATTTAAGATTTCTAAGTTATATTAAGTATAAAGATTTATAAATTAGTTTTAAAGGCTTATAAATAGATTATAAGAATTCTAAACAATGCTTAAGTGATAATAAAAGTGTTAAAAAATTTAATGATTTTTACTGATACAACATCTCAACTATTTTTTAAAATGACTGCCTCTGGACTTCTTTGCACCAAATGGGTGTGAAAGAACTCAAACGGAGGGAGTGGTCGAGTTTGGATCCACTAACAGTGTATCCACTAAAGTGAACGTATCGAAATGAAGTTATTTGTGAATAAGAAATACATTTGACCTTTTTTAATAAGTTTGTTGGAAATAATTGCACATAAAAGATAGATAATTTAGTAATATATAAAAGAAGTGGAGAAAAGAGAAAACAAAGAGTTTTGTTATACATTGAGAGGGAGAGAAGAAAGACAGAGAACACAGGGATATGAATTAGATCCTAGAAGGAATGAGAGGGATGTGGTGCTGAAGATAAGTAGAGGCAGCTGCAACTCCACTTCCCAATACTATCGGGTACCCAACATCCTTCAGTATCATCTCCACTCCAGCCAAACACCCAAGAAGTTGCAACTGCGTGTTAATGGGTACTGTGATTAAAGTGTGATCATATTAATCAAAAACTGTATTACAAACGTACCTCATTAAGGTTTCCAAGGTGCCCAATTCTGAAAACTTTTCCCGCCACTTTGTTGAGACCAAGACCAAGACTTAGGTTGTACCTTTTCCACGCCCTTTTCACAATCTCCGTACTGTCTATATTCGGTGGCACGACGACTGCTGTCACTGTGTTACTTATCCACTCCTCCTTCTGTGTACAGTTTTTCAGGCCCCACGCTTCCACCGCCAGCCTACGTATACATGATCATATTAACAAACAAACTTTTAGTTGTAGCTCAATTGGTGTGCTAAAAGTCTCTTGTTTGAGATATTTCACATCGTAATCAGAGATCATTTAATTTATATAGGCCTCTCCACTTACTTCCAAATGGCTTCAAATCGGAAATCCATAGATATTCAAAATCATTAGAATTTTGAAAGAGAACTAAACTAAATTTCACTGGATTTGTTTTCTTGTTAAAATCCCATTAGAAAGAAAGATTAAAATATTTGCAACCTAGTTACATGAATAATTACATTGGATAATCCTCGTATTCTATTATTTTATGCTATATATTTTCATAACAATGTATATATAGTATAGCAATGATATTGTAAGAGCTAGTGGTTCCTAAATTTTTGTGAGGGATGATATGAAGATTAACTATTTATGTCGTTATAGGTAAATAGATGTATTAATTGGGTCGATTATTTGTTTTCTAGTTATACATAATAAGTAGATCCATAATGGTACCACTTAATATTATAAGCAAACCAAAGGCACTTTTTAGGAAAAGGGTTGCTGTTTAAATTGTATTGATATGGTCGGTCACAAAGCTATAAACTTAATTACCTGGTGGCCTTTCCCAAACGAGCGTGACGGGCAATGACATTATCAAGTCCTTCCTCAAAGATAAGATCAAGGGCAGCTCTCAGACCGTATAGGAGTTGAATGGAAGGTGTATATGGCCAATATGTTCCGAGCTTGTAAAACTTGAGATAGTCATTCCAATCAAAGAAGACTTTGAGAGACTTTGAAGTTTTGGTTGCTTCCAAAGCTTTTGGACTGGCGCACACAATCCCAAGGCCTGTTGGCAGAGATAAGGCTTTTTGCGAGCCAGTCAAGGCCACGTCCACTCCCCATTCATCCATTCGGAAATCGAGCGCACATATGGACGAGACACCGTCCACAAGAAGCAAAGCCGGGTGCTTGTAATGATCTGTGTGTATGCCCGTATAAAGCTGCGTAAGTGAATAATAATAGCAGAGAAAGAAAAACAAAGAAATGGTTGTGATAAATTAATGACCGAGGATGGTTCGGACAGCAGAGATGTCATTGGTGACTCCAGTGGCGGTTTCATTGTGGACAATGCATATGGCTTTGATGGTATGATTTTGGTCTTGTGAGAGCTTTGAGGCCAGGACTTGGAGATTAGCACCCTGTCCCCATTCACTCTCAACCACATCGACATTGAAATTTAGCCTCTTCTGCTGGTCAATCCAAAGCAGGCTAAATTGTCCGATCAGAAACGAGACGATCCTGTCTCCAGGAGATAGCGTATTAGTCAAGGCACTCTCCCAAGCACCAGTCCCGGTCGTGGGAAACATAAATGGTGTCCCAGATGTTGTCTTGAATATCTTCTTCACGTCCTCCAACAATGTTTTCGTAAGTGCCGGGATTGCTGGTGAGCGGTAATCCTCGTTGTTTCGGTTCATCGCCCGGACTACCTGTTCCGGTATGTTCACTGGTCCTGGTACAAACAGATGGTGTCTCCCTGGTCCATTCATATAATCCATTTTTTCCTAACCTCTTTTCTCCTTCTCCCCACTACAAAATAAAGTTTACAAATTTTCTTAAACTTACCTAATCCCCAAACATAGGAAAGAGCTAAAACATGAGTATATTCACACATGACTACGATCAACTCAAATAAGCACTAACAGAAACATATAATACTATTTCATAAACCAACAAATATGTATGATCGATTCAGAGAGTTATGAGACCATATATATACGTAATAGAGTAACAAGCGGAGAAGTCGAAGTAGTAAACTCTGCCAAAATCAAAAATGGAGAAAGAAGTTAACCTCTGAATAAGGCTGAAGCTCCTGAGGGCCTTTTCTTCGCAGCCCTCTTTTTTTTTTTTTTTTGAGCAACCTTCGCAGACCTCTTTAATATACCGTCCTTTAATATATATATATATATATATATATATATATTTTTAACTTCATTTGCATGTTTTAAAGAATTTTATTTTGTTATTTGGTTTATCCCAATCACGTAGCGTCGCTTATTGGACTCTCTAGACGCGTGGCGGATAAGAGCAAGGAGAAAAATCTTTTGCGGTTAGGTACGTATGGTTCACAATGTATTTGTAATACTTTTCAATATTTGCTCTTCTACTCTTTATCATTTTATATTTCTTGTGTTATAAGATAAACTTTATCCTCCACTCCTTTACCAACTCAAGCACTATAATCATCTACTCATCAATCACTATGATCATCTACTCATCAAGCACTATGATCACCCACTCATTTACCAAATCAAGCACCATCTTTGATATTTTATGTATTGTTGCTCACTATAAATACCATCACTCATCTCACTCTTTTGTACACAATTACATCTTCTTCTTCTTCCTTATAATAAACTCTTTCTCTCATATTAAGTGTTATTTGCTTCCTACGGGTATTGAATTCTACTCTTATTTAAATTTCCCGATACTATAAATTATAAGTTATTTCATAACACGTTATCAGCACGATCACTCTGCGATTTGGTAAAATTTATTTGTATCATTTATACCCTGTTATAATGGTCGGTATACCGCCTCTACTATTATTTATATCATGTTATAATGGCCGGAATACCGCCTATATTATTTACTAGTAATTTAATTT
>NC_027756.1:6996879-7024140 GCF_000695525.1 Brassica oleracea var. oleracea
CACTATGATCATCTACTCATCAAGCACTATGATCACCCACTCATTTACCAAATCAAGCACCATCTTTGATATTTTATGTATTGTTGCTCACTATAAATACCATCACTCATCTCACTCTTTTGTACACAATTACATCTTCTTCTTCTTCCTTATAATAAACTTTTTCTCTCATATTAAATGTTATTTGCTTCCTACGGGTATTGAATTCTACTCTTATTTAAATTTCCCGATACTATAAATTATAAGTTATTCCATAACATCTTGCTTATTATTAGTGTATCTCTAGAATAATTGTGAGATGGTGGGTGGGGCGGGCTTTGACCTATGACAAAAGTTGGGGGATAAAACAAAAGGATGAAAAGTATGAGGGAGGGAGATTGTAATAGAATAAAATAATGAAGATTTGAGGTGGAAAAGTGAAGAGGAAAGATAAGGAGATAAATGGGAGAGAGCCACACAACTTGTTTTTCAAACAATGGCCGCATGTAGGCCTGCGGTTATTACCCAAAACGTACCGACCGGTAAAATTTAGTTTTTGCTTAATTCCGTTTGAAGGTTGGGTTTGGTTCGACAACTAAAAAAATTTTGATTTTCCGTTTCGTAACTGTTTTGTTCGATTTTTTTTTTTAATTTTTTTTTTTACCAATTAATACCAATCTTGACCAAAAATTCAAACTGAACTATCCTAACTAAACCAAAATCCAAATACCGAACTAACCAAAATTAAATAATTTTTTGAACTTTTTTAATTTAAATCGAAAATTTAACCAAACTAACCGCAAACCAAAAGCTTTGGTAATTTTTTTTGAAACTGAACTAACCGAATTAAGACGCAAACAAGAAATATTTCTACAACAAGATCTTGTTGATATTCTTGCAAACCAAAATCTTTGGTAAAATTCGGTTGATTATTTATGTACTGTGTGATCTTGTTAGCATCATAGATATAAACATTGACAACAAGATCAATTAATAGATTAACGATAACAAAATACAATAATATCGAATCACATCAACTAATTTTGTTTTTTTTATATCATCATTCACTTCATTTTTTACATAATGCAATCTTCATCAAAATCTAAAAATATCACAAATTAAAATCAAACGCATAAAGATTGTGTCATAAATAAAAGGGAGAATTGCCAAGTGTGACTCAAAACTTGGAGTCAAACCCAAAACAATACCCCAACTTGGGTCAAAGGCAAAAGTAACCTAAAAGGCTATTGAAATTACAACTATCCCCTTGTGACCAAACAAAAAAACGGAATTCTTTTTACGTTTCTACCCCTCGCAAGTCGTCTGTTTAGACGACTTGAAAATAAGTCGTCCAGACGACTTAACTTAAAGTCGTCTGGACAGTTAGTCTTAAACATAATTTAAAAATTTTGTAAAAAATATTTTGATAAGTGAAAAATGGGAATTATGTAATTAACATATGTCTTAGGAGGTATAAATTAAGATATAACAAATTTCAATTGTTTTCAGCATAGATGAGTGAAAGTAGTGAGTCATGATATTCTTAAGTTTATGTTTCATCAACATATGTTGTAGTATTGTATGTGTTCTTAGGGTTAGATTTTGGAAAGCACTAAAACCATTTTTGAAAATTTTTAAAATTACTTATGCGTGTTCATTTCTGTGTATAGTAAACACTATTTAAGTATAATTTGATTTTATAACGTGGTTAGTTAGTTAATCTAGTCATTTTAGTTTAGGGGTTCATTTTAGGGTCTAGGACGACTTAATATTTTGTCGTCTGAAAACAGACGACTAAATATTAAGTCGTCTGTTGTACATTATCAGCCAGAATAAGTCGTCTAAACCGGACCAAACCTTAAAGTTTACCAATGTAATTTTAAAGCTAACCGGATTATTTACCCAATATATAAGGTGATTTTTATTTTTTTGTTTCATTTTTCGCGAAATTCAGAAACCCTAACAGTTCTCCCTCTCAAAGGCGATTTCGAATTCCCACGATTTCCGAACAAACCATCGTTCTCAACATCGGCTATCTATCTCACTTCATTCTCACCGTTGTCGCCGCAGCTTCTTCTAACCCTAGCCGCGCCGATTCCTCTAAACCCTAGCGCCGCCGATTCCTCTAAACCCTAGCGCCGCCGATTCCTCTAAACCCTAGCGCCGCCGATTCCTCTAAACCCTAGCGCCGCCGATTCCTCTAAACCCTAGCGCCGCCGATTCCTCTAAACCCTAGCGCCGCCGATTCCTCTAAACCCTAGCGCCGCCGATTCCTCTAAACCCTAGCGCCGCCGATTCCTCTAAACCCTAGCGCCGCCGATTCCTCTAAACCCTAGCGCCGCCGATTCCTCTAAACCCTAGCGCCGCCGCTTCCACTATATCCGAACAAACCGTCGCCCTCGCCACCGTGGTCACCAACGTTCTAAACACTAGCGCCGCCGCTTCTTCTAAACCCTAGCGCCGCCGCTTCTTCTCTGTAAACCTTAGCGCCGTTTCTCTGTAAACCCTAACGCCGCTAAGTCATCAATCTCGAGGAAAAGATGAACATAAAACGTTGTCTCTATCAATTTACTCATTCTCACCGTTTCACGTTTATTTTTTCAGATCTATAACCGCAATGACGAGTACTCCAACTCCTTCTGCGACTGGAAGACTTGTAAGTAATTTAAGTCGTCTACTAAGTCGTCTGGACTTATATTGTTGTCTTTGATTATTTTGCAGACAAAAAGGATGGATATTCCAGAACTCCCCCGTAGGTTATACACATCAGGGGAAGAACCAGAAGCCCACAATAGCATTTCGTATCATACGGATAACAGCAAGTTGCATACTGCTCTTAGGAAAGCTCTTACTGATGACGAATTTGAAGAGCTCAAGGAGTCGAGTTTGGGAGTTTTCATCAAGTTCAAGGAGCAGGGATTTGGTTGGGCTTCAAGGCTGGTTCACTACATGCTCAGTTTCAAGCTGGACATTAAGAAGAAGTATGAGATGTGGTCTCTCGTTGGTCCAGAACCTTTGAGGTTTTCACTGTTAGAGTTTGAAAACCTCACTGGTCTAAACTGCGAGTACATCGAGGACCTTGAGACACCAAAATGTGACGTTACCCCAGAGATGGTTTCTTTCTGGGGGATGCTGGGAGTTCATCTGGAAGCTGGGCCAACTACTGATCAGATAATAGCAGCACTGAAGAGATGCGGGGATTGGTCCAGGGAAGATCGCAAGCGGCTCGCGTACCTCTCCATCTTCACTGGATTCATTGAAGGGAGAAAGTTTTCAACCGCTACACGATCTACTCTGGCAAGGCTAGTGATGGATTTAGAACGGTTTGAGAATTATCCATGGGGGAGAGTCGCGTTTAAGGTGCTGATGGACTCTTTGTGGAACAAAGAAATTGCTGGCTGTTACACCGTGGATGGGTTTATACAAGTTCTTCAGGTCTAGACGTACACAGCTATGCCGGAATTGGGTGCTAGTATTGGTGGTCCCAGAGCAGACAGTCCGTCTCCACCGATACTGGCTTACGAGGGCAGCAGAGGCCGCAGATCAATGAAAGCTGCTATCTTGAGTCAGGTATTTACTTCAATCCAAAAGACTGCGCAGACGACTTATTATAAGTCGTCTGGAAAGTCTTCCATCTGGACGACTTATTAGACGACTTATAATAAGGCGTCTGGAAAGTCTTCCCAGCTGGACGACTTATCGGACGACTTAATTAAGTCGTCTGGAAAGTCTTCCATCTGGACGACTTATTAGACGACTTATAATAAGGCGTCTGGAAAGTCTTCCCAGCTGGACGACTTATCGGACGACTTAATTAAGTCGTCTGGAAAGTCTTCCATCTGGACGACTTATTAGACGACTTATAATAAGGCGTCTGGAAAGTCTTCCCAGCTGGACGACTTATCGGACGACTTAATTAAGTCGTCTGGAAAGTCTTCCATCTGGACGACTTATTAGACGACTTATAATAAGGCGTCTGGAAAGTCTTCCCAGCTGGACGACTTATCGGACGACTTAATTAAGTCGTCTGGAAAGTCTTCCATCTGGACGACTTATTAGACGACTTATAATAAGGCGTCTGGAAAGTCTTCCCAGCTGGACGACTTATCGGACGACTTAATTAAGTCGTCTGGAAAGTCTTCCATCTGGACGACTTATTAGACGACTTATAATAAGGCGTCTGGAAAGTCTTCCCAGCTGGACGACTTATCGGACGACTTAATTAAGTCGTCTGGAAAGTCTTCCATCTGGACGACTTATTAGACGACTTATAATAAGGCGTCTGGAAAGTCTTCCCAGCTGGACGACTTATCGGACGACTTAATTAAGTCGTCTGGAAAGTCTTCCATCTGGACGACTTATTAGACGACTTATAATAAGGCGTCTGGAAAGTCTTCCCAGCTGGACGACTTATCGGACGACTTAATTAAGTCGTCTGGAAAGTCTTCCATCTGGACGACTTATTAGACGACTTATAATAAGGCGTCTGGAAAGTCTTCCCAGCTGGACGACTTATCGGACGACTTAATTAAGTCGTCTGGAAAGTCTTCCATCTGGACGACTTATTAGACGACTTATAATAAGGCGTCTGGAAAGTCTTCCCAGCTGGACGACTTATCGGACGACTTAATTAAGTCGTCTGGAAAGTCTTCCATCTGGACGACTTATTAGACGACTTATAATAAGGCGTCTGGAAAGTCTTCCCAGCTGGACGACTTATCGGACGACTTAATTAAGTCGTCTGGAAAGTCTTCCATCTGGACGACTTATTAGACGACTTATAATAAGGCGTCTGGAAAGTCTTCCCAGCTGGACGACTTATCGGACGACTTAATTAAGTCGTCTGGAAAGTCTTCCATCTGGACGACTTATTAGACGACTTATAATAAGGCGTCTGGAAAGTCTTCCCAGCTGGACGACTTATCGGACGACTTAATTAAGTCGTCTGGAAAGTCTTCCATCTGGACGACTTATTAGACGACTTATAATAAGGCGTCTGGAAAGTCTTCCCAGCTGGACGACTTATCGGACGACTTAATTAAGTCGTCTGGAAAGTCTTCCATCTGGACGACTTATTAGACGACTTATAATAAGGCGTCTGGAAAGTCTTCCCAGCTGGACGACTTATCGGACGACTTAATTAAGTCGTCTGGAAAGTCTTCCATCTGGACGACTTATTAGACGACTTATAATAAGGCGTCTGGAAAGTCTTCCCAGCTGGACGACTTATCGGACGACTTAATTAAGTCGTCTGGAAAGTCTTCCATCTGGACGACTTATTAGACGACTTATAATAAGGCGTCTGGAAAGTCTTCCCAGCTGGACGACTTATCGGACGACTTAATTAAGTCGTCTGGAAAGTCTTCCATCTGGACGACTTATTAGACGACTTATAATAAGGCGTCTGGAAAGTCTTCCCAGCTGGACGACTTATCGGACGACTTAATTAAGTCGTCTGGAAAGTCTTCCATCTGGACGACTTATTAGACGACTTATAATAAGGCGTCTGGAAAGTCTTCCCAGCTGGACGACTTATCGGACGACTTAATTAAGTCGTCTGGAAAGTCTTCCATCTGGACGACTTATTAGACGACTTATAATAAGGCGTCTGGAAAGTCTTCCCAGCTGGACGACTTATCGGACGACTTAATTAAGTCGTCTGGAAAGTCTTCCATCTGGACGACTTATTAGACGACTTATAATAAGGCGTCTGGAAAGTCTTCCCAGCTGGACGACTTATCGGACGACTTAATTAAGTCGTCTGGAAAGTCTTCCATCTGGACGACTTATTAGACGACTTATAATAAGGCGTCTGGAAAGTCTTCCCAGCTGGACGACTTATCGGACGACTTAATTAAGTCGTCTGGAAAGTCTTCCATCTGGACGACTTATTAGACGACTTATAATAAGGCGTCTGGAAAGTCTTCCCAGCTGGACGACTTATCGGACGACTTAATTAAGTCGTCTGGAAAGTCTTCCATCTGGACGACTTATTAGACGACTTATAATAAGGCGTCTGGAAAGTCTTCCCAGCTGGACGACTTATCGGACGACTTAATTAAGTCGTCTGGAAAGTCTTCCATCTGGACGACTTATTAGACGACTTATAATAAGGCGTCTGGAAAGTCTTCCCAGCTGGACGACTTATCGGACGACTTAATTAGCTTCTTTACTGTCTCAACCTCATCTTTTTCAAGTATTTACAATATTGCCACTGCAATGAATAGTGGCAACAACCTTGTACGAACTGTTTGGAGCTTTTATTGCCCTTTAATGCACGTAAATCTCTTTACACTCTCTCTGTTTCAATTGTTATGAACTAAAAACAACATTTCTTTCACTTTCTCTCTATATTCATCCAAAAAACTCAAGCTTTTGATTCAAAATATGGGCTATGGTTGACAGAGCCATATTTCTTTCGTTTTTACTTACGGTTGCTTTCGTTTGAGGTTCTGGGTGGTTGGAGAAGACCTTGTGTGCAAACGAAGTCATCTCACCTAGTTTAAGGTACGAATTTGAATTTTTTTTCAAGATCTGTTCGCGTAGAAGACTTACTAGTAAGTCATCTGTATGTAGAAGACTTACTGATGAGTCTTCTGGTCAAACGGACGACTTAAATTAAGTCGTCCAGCTTTGTTTGTTAAAAAAAAACACTTCAGACGACTTATATATACGTCGTCTATGAGAAACGGGCTAGTTTTGCATTTGACCGAATCGTGTCAGATCTTTGACTATTTCTGGACGACTTATAATTCAGTCGTCTCTGGGAAAGTTAAAATTTCAATATTTTATGAAAACTTGACGACTTACGTGTAAGTCGTCCTAGGTTAGTTTTGTAATTGAAAAATAAAACTTCATAATTTAACTTTAACCAGACGACTTAATATAAAGTCGTCCAGCTAAACGACTTAATTTAAGGTCGTCCGGGATAAGCAAGGTTTGACCAGAAAATTGGGAAAAATTCTGGACGACTTTGCTTTCCCCGGACGACTTTAAATTAAGTCTTCTGGAGGGACGACTTTATATTAAGTCGTCTGGTTAAAGTTAAATTATGAAGTTTTATTTTTCAATTACAAAACTAACCTAGGACGACTTACACGTAAGTCGTCAAGTTTTCATAAAATATTGAAATTTTAACTTTCCCAGAGACGACTGAATTATAAGTCGTCCAGAAATAGTCAAAGATCTGACACGATTCGGTCAAATGCAAAACTAGCCCGTTTCTCGTAGACGACGTATATATAAGTCGTCTGGAGTGTTTTTTTTAACAAACAAAGCTGGACGACTTAATTTATGTCGTCCGTTTGACCAGAAGACTCATCAGTAAGTCTTCTACATACAGATGACTTACTAGTAAGTCTTCTACGCGAACAGATCTTGAAAAAAAATTCAAATTCGTACCTTAAACTAGGTGAGATGACTTCGTTTGCACACAGGGTCTTCTCCAACCACCCAGAACCTCAAACGAAAGCAACCGTAAGTCAAAACGAAAGAAATATGGCTCTGCAACCATAGCCCATATTTTGAATCAAAAGCTTGAGTTTTTTGGATGAATATAGAGAGAAAGTGAAAGAAATGTTGTTTTTAGTTCATAACAATTGAAACAGAGAGAGTGTAAAGAGATTTACGTGCATTAAAGGGCATTAAAAGCTCCAAACAGTTCGTACAAGGTTGTTGCCACTATTCATTGCAGTGGCAGTATTGTAAATACTTGAAGAAGATGAGGTTGAGACAGTAAAGAAGCCATTTTCGAAAAAAAAAAAAAAATGTTAATGGCATTTTCGTAGATAAAGTGCAGGTGTGGGGTTAAAATCTCAAAAAAAAAAGGAGTCAAAAGAAAAGGTTAGTTTTCTGTTTGACTCCAAGTTTTGAGTCACTTTTGCAAAATGCCCTAAATAAAATTCACAATATAAAAAAATAATATAAAAAGTTGAATGACATACATACTCAACAGCAGAGAAAAATGATAGTAAAAATCTAAAAACATAACTTTTAATTTAGAATGTAAAAGAGCTTTTAAAAACGCAATTAAAAAAAAACTAAAAAGGAAATAAGTAAAATTTACCTCTCAGATCAACCAGTGGTTCAACCGGTAGGCAGGTTTCAGGTTTAAACAGTTTTTTGCAGGTCTTATTGGATTTTTAAATTATGGTTTATTTTAAACCCCAAACGGGATTACATATTATCCACATGGATGCGAAGCTACCAGTTTGATTTGCAGAGTCTATATGAGTTTGTGTATCTTGCTGTAAAAAAAACCGGATTACATATTGGGTTATTGGATTTACTAGTTCGACTGCGGACCTGGTTCGGGTTTCAAAACACTATATATATGAAAAGAGGGAGAGAGTGAAAGAATGATAAGGATTTAGCATTGTGGTTGTAAAATCAAAATGCTCAAGGTATCTTTGATTTTTTCTTCTTTTCACTTCTTTGGGAGTAACCTCTGTACGAACAGATGGATGATAAAAAAAATCGATGTAATAGGACTAGATAACAGATGGTTTCAAATTTTTGTCAGATTCCTTACCAAATGTCCCTATTTCACTGCTCTGGTCACACTAATGATCTCTCAAGTTTGTCGCACTTGTTTTTCTTATCATAGAGTTTACATGTATTATAGCATTTCAGCCCAATTAAACTTGACGAATATTGGGAACATATCCCAGCAGTCCATATTACATACCGACAGAACTTGTTTACAAAGTTACTCCAATTGTTTTCTTCAGCAAATCATGGCGCAATTGATCCTTTTACATAGAAACAAACTTTCGAAATGCGAAATATAAGAGAGGATATGGAAATTAAAATAAACAAAACTGGTCATGTACAGTTTGATTTTGCTCTATTCCAAGTGTAATAACATATATAAAAGAAATGGAGTTCGGACTAACATCCACAGCTATTTCACCTAAGCAAAGCACTATGCATGAAGTACTATCCCTTGGCTCAATAATAAAATTTGTGAGTTTCTCAGATCATATATATGTAACATTCCGCATCAGCTGGTCGGGCATGCAAATCTCCAATTTGAGCAACCAGAAAACCAAACATTGCTGCAGTGTTCGGAAAAAGAAATTGAACTTCCGGGGGGTATCTATGTTTCTGAACTACTGAGAATCCAGAGTTCACGTTCAGAGCATACTGCATGGTTACTAGTACCAGAGTAAACTTATCTTGGCGGAAATCCAGCTTGGCGTGCCCGATGGCTTCTATCAGATGGTGCAGGGCCCAGTATTCCCAGTGAGTTAGAGTTGTTGCTTATCAGTGGTCGCTCAGATTGATGAACATCATTATTCTCTGTTCTTTTTCTCCTTTTCCATGCTTCAAATTTTGCTGTGTCAATGCCCTTGTGAACTTGCGGAGGTCCTGGTGTTTTGAATCTTTGTTGCCTCCTACCGGCTGTTGAGCCATTTAGATGCGATGGTCCAACCCCTTCTTCTTCCTCTCTCTCCTGCTTCAATTTGGAGTAGATCTGATTGAGTCGATCCCCCGATAGGTTTGAGAAAGTTGAAACATAGTTCCACAATCTCATTGTCATTCCTGCATATTTCGATTTTTAAATCTAAGCAAAGGTCTCTTCCCACTATCATCTATACCAAGAGAGAGATGTACTTACTATCTTGCTTGTACGAATCCTCTTCGTGTTCTAAAACAACTTCATCTATTCTCCTCCCAAGGATTTGCAAATATCTCCGGATTTTGAAAAGCACCTATATTTGTGGTTCACAAATGGATTTTTTTTTTAAGATTATCAGATAAAAGACGCAGCACGCCCACCACTATGGACGATGGTGGATTAAATAAAGAAGAGAATTAATTAAACCTTCTCCTTTGGCAGATCCGCACTAATTGTTTGCAATCTTTGTAGACGTTCAAGTGTTTTGATTTCACCAGCCAATACATCCTCACACCATTCCATCCATTTCTGCTCCTTAAACTGCTCGTAAACTTCCTCATCATCAGACATTTCTCCCTCTTCCTTCACCAGTAGCGGCTCAGATTTTTGGGTTCTCCGAGGTCCAACATCTTTTGTTGTTATTAGATTGGCAGCACCAGATTTCCCTTTTCGGTCTCTAGCAGGTGCTTTCAATTGATTGATGACAACCTTTTTTGAATTTTTACGTGATGCTTTGGCATTTGTGTTTTTCCCTCCTGCCGCTGAAAGTTCCTGCGAAAAAGTTATTTGCAACGAATGTTATTAAGAACACTTTGAAAAAAAAGAAGATAAATTATAAGCAAGTAATATTCACCATTTCAAGAAGAGCAGTAGCACGCTCCTTTAGGTTTGGAGCACGAGGTAAAAAAGTCTCATGGTGTTGAAGTTCAACTGGAGCAATCTTCTTTGTAAGTCCAAGGCTCTCATCTAATCTTATCTTCTCCCAGTTCCCAAAACCATGATAAAGTATCCCCAGAAGCAATCTCGCATCATCAACTGACGACACACCAAACATGTAAAAGATTTAGAATGGAAAAACATAAGACAAGACAATTATTGAATACGCCCTCGCACGTACTCTGATTCCAACCGCAACCCTTGGACCAATTTGAAGGTTTAAGGTAGGACAACACCCGGAATTGTGTAATTGGATCGTCATATCGACTAATACGCTTTGATAAGAGCTGGAGTCCTTCCACACGTTTCAACAGTTCGTTTGCTTTTACTGGCACACCAAAGAAATCCAACACAGGACCCTGCATAGCAAACATGAAAGATTGGAGATATTATTTCGGTGGAACCAAAAAAAAAAAGAGCCTCACAGTTCAGATGTTTTACCTTTGATTCAAAGTCTTCTGTTTCAACAGATTCCCGACAACCGTCAATTAAAGCATCAAATAGCTCAACCTGTGCTTCCTCCGGGGCTGCTTCAACAACACCACCCACCTCTTCCGCAATACATGCAATTTGATTATGGTTACCAAACTTCATGACCTTCAAGTACAATGAATAATTGTCAATTATTAGCGGCTCAACAGTTCGAGGAGCCTTAAAATAGATAAAGAATATATTTCCGACGTACAGTTCGATAAAATCGTTGTGCATCTCTCTTAGGGAGATTTCCATAGGACCAGCCTCTAACTTGAGCTGTAGTCCCCTCTAATATTGGAGTTGAGGGAACAAAATATTCAGTTTTTCTGCGCTTTTGACTTCTATCTGGAGGTTCAGATCCTTTCTTTTTTCTTTTACTGGTCCTGTCAGGTTGGCTCCTATCATGATCCACATAACTCTTCGTATTCCTAGCAGCCCGTGGTGCAAGAGCTTCCTGTACAAACGATAACACAAACGGCGATTTATAATTAGACAAAAAAATGACATAGGAAGGAGGTCGTATTATTATTGAAGAGAGAAATTTTACGTCAGCTGTGACCACAGATTCAGGTTTTATCCAACGACTCCAAAAGGACCCATCATCTTCAGCGTTACAAAAGTTAGCAACCTGAATGCACAGAAAAATTAGCAGAGGAAGATATTTTACAAACATAAGCAATGAAAAATAGATTAAAAAAATTATGCCAAGAAGCCTGCAAAGCAGACTTGGGCTACTTTGCTATCCTGGCGAACAAATAAAAGAGGGAAAAATAAACATATGAACTTGCCTTGAAAGCACCCAACAGTTCATGCTCTGATTCGCCAGCATCCTTTTCCTCTACTTGCTCTGCCCTCTCTAGGATTTCGTCAATATCCATACTTAACAGCCGCTTTTTGCTTTCTTCATCATTTTTATCCTCTTTAAAAAGTTCTTCCGCTCCAAATCTTAATATTGCAGAAAGCTCGTTCTAGAATATAAGCAATGGTTACAAGTTAAACATCGAAAGAAAATCTGGCAGAAATTCAAAAGATTTCCTTACCTTGTCGAAGTTAGCTCCCTTTTTAGTTTCCCGCTTCTCCAACCTACCCTCCGCATTTAGTTTTTGAATAACCAAATGATCAAGAACCTAAAGAAGCGCGGACCAAAATAGTTAGGGCTAGATATGAAATATAAATCTTGTTTTAGAAGCGCTATCTCATCCCTAAGTAATTCATTTTCAAACATGGATCTTATAACATGAATAAGTGACAACGCAAATGAAGAGAATTAAAGACTAAGAATTTCATTGCTGCTGCTAAAGAATGTACCATTTTTCTTTTGGCGCGCTCTAGGATCTCTTCCTCAACACTTTTACTCGTGACAAATCTATAAATGTTCACAACTTCTTGTTGCCCAATTCTGTGCGCTCGACTCATCGCCTGATATTAATAATATTGGGAATCCATTATAAAAGCCTAAAAGCCTACAGTGATAACGAGTAACTAAAACCCAAAGGAAGATACCTGCAGATCGTTCTGTGGATTCCAGTCAGAGTCAAATATAACGACCGTATCAGCAGTAGCAAGATTGATTCCCAGACCACCAGCTCGGGTCGAAAGAAGAAAGCAGAAGTCGTCACTAGCAGGAGCATTAAAATGATCCATTGCTTGCTGACGAAGTTCTGCCTTGGTACTACCATCCAGTCTCTGGAACTGGAAACCTCTAAGAGAGAGGTATTCTGCCAGGATATCTAACATTCTTACCATCTGTGAAGCAAACAAGCATCATGATTAATTCATAAAGTTCCAAACATCGACAAGATGAAATAATTCCAGCCTTTTAATAAAAAAAATTCAACTGTCGACAAGGGCAAAGTTATCTAAAAATATTTGCGAGACGTAACATACATTTCAATAAAAAAAAAAATAGATATAACTACAAGAAATAGCAAGAGAGTAATGGAATTATCATTTGTCACAGTTTTCTTTTCAATAAAAGCAAATCTACTGACTACTGTAAAGAATAAATGTCATTAACTGCACCTGCGGGACAACAAACACACACTACTTAATCTAAAACACACAAACAAAGGAACAGCAGAAGAATATTGGATATGATAAATCACAACATTCATGCAAATAGAATGTAAACCACTAGGAAGAAGAAAGGCCACTAAACCCGCACCTGCGAAAAAATAAGCACGCGATGCTTAGTCTCACGCAGTCTAACCAGCAGCTTATCTAGGATAACCAGCTTTCCGCTGCTTAGGATAATCTTATCCAGTTTAGTGTTATCATTAATGTCACCACCATATCCATGGTCTGCACTTTCAAATAAGAAAGGATGATTGCAGCACTTCTTCAACTCCACCACGATGTTTAAAAGTGAAACCTGTTGATGGTAAATAAGAGCTCGTTAGCTGACATTTATAATACCTGCAAACTAAAAAAAAATGCTGGGGTGCACATTTAAGTGATCCACCTCATTTACAGTGGGGATTAAAAGAGAATAACTATTTCATAACTATGAACATGTGAGCCTGGGTGCATCATAAAGTCGCGTACCTGATTACCGCGCACCCCTTTATTTAAATCATGGAAGTTGCGCTCCAGTATCCACTTGTAGTACCTAAAACAGAACAACGGAATCATGATACGCATCAATAAAGGTACCGAGTCAACATAACTTGGCTGGAGTTATGCTTACTGTTTCTGAAGAGGGGACATCTCCACTCTTAGTATACGCTCAATTTTTGGAGGCAGAGACTTTTCAACATCCTTGATCACTCTTCGTAGAATATGAGGTCTCAATTCTAAATGGAGATTGGCGAGCTAAATTCGAAAGGAAGTATAAGCTGGTGGACGACTGGATAATAGCTAAACTATATTTCATTAAGACAGCATGCGATTATGCAATGGGCCAAGCTTACCTCGGATTCATTAAATGAGCTAAGATTCTTGTAGTTTTGAACAAACTCATCCTTATTCTTAAACTTGGCAGGATCAAGGAAGTGGAGCAGAGCCCTGCAAAAACAGAAATAAGTCATTTATCAAAAGAGCCGAGCACAATGGTATAAAAGTAGAAGAAACTGTGTTGGCAGTGAATCATTGTGTCA
Organism: Brassica oleracea var. oleracea; assembly: GCF_000695525.1. Lineage (NCBI taxonomy): Eukaryota > Viridiplantae > Streptophyta > Magnoliopsida > Brassicales > Brassicaceae > Brassica > Brassica oleracea. The sequence continues at coordinate 7,010,764 of NC_027756.1, forward strand.
GAACATTAAGAAAATCCAATATAAGCTTGTTAGTGACAATAGAAACGCATCATCATAATTCTCAAGATCATAGCTTGCATCAAAAAAGAGTTGATTAACCACAAAAAATAAACAAATCAACACTGCCAAAGATTGCAAACAAAGAAGGAGAGAAAGCATACCATAGCTCTTCGACACTATTCTGTAGTGGAGTACCAGTAATAAGCAATTTATTCTTCGTGCTAAATTCCTGCAGATAAGATGCACTAACCATTCTCAACAACCAAAAACCGGAATCTTTAAAATAGATAAAGTTGTTGGATAAGCAACATACCAAAAGGGCCGTGTACAGCTGTGCCTCACTATTTTTCAGTCTATGTGCTTCATCCACCATCAAGTAAATCCACTTAATCTTGGAGAGAACAGCTTTATCCTTAAGAACCACCTCATAGGTGGTCAACAGAGCATTGAATTTTATGGGCCGGCCAACATTCTTTTCATTGTAAAATTCGTATTGCTGACAAACCTGAAGCCAGAAGATTACACAAATCAAAATTCAATAACAAAGAGGGAGAGAGGAGTTAAGATGTTGTAAGAAGTTATTGTTTTACTTCAACTGGGGGAGATGGAAAATCAAATCAAATGAAAACAAAAGACAAAGCACATGTCGAATTTGGATTAAAAAAATGTTGATTAGGTCCGAGAATAAAAGAATTAGATAGACAATGCAAACACCAAACGACTCATAACACCCTTTTTTAAAAGATATATATTCATTTCATTAGTTTCTCACCTCTCGACTTGCCCGGGTGCCAACATATACTATTATATTCATGTCAGGAAGCCACTTTCTGAATTCTTTAGCCCAATTAGCTAATGTTGACAAAGGCACAACGACAAGAAAAGGACCTGGTATTTGTTGGGTATTCTGCCAAAAAAAAATTGATAAATAGAGAAATGTTAACTCATGAAGAGCGGGATGCTGAGAACAAGATTCTCAACTAATGAACAAACGCGAGTGCTCACTTGAAAAGAATTCTAACCTGCAAAAACCCAAGCATTGAAACGGACTGAACAGTCTTACCAAGACCCATTTCGTCAGCCAAAATGACATTAGTGTCATTAAGCCAGCTGGAAAATGAAAGGAAGCGAAGCATTAGACCAAGCAGACAAGTAAAGCATGAACAGAAATATGAAATGAGATAAGAGACGCACCTGTTGACAAGGAAATTCAAACCCTGCAGCTGATAGTCCCGTAGCGTACCTCCGCTTAGCCACTCAGGCTGCTCCTCAAGCTTCCGGAGACTTGCTGAACAGAACAGTAACCATTACAAAGTATTAGATAAAAATTATATTTACCTTCCCTATAATCCCAGATACAAGAGAGTAAACATAACTTTGCAACCACAGAAAACTACCACAATCAACATAAACATACCAAAGTTTTCGCAATTTTTCTATTACACGGTATTTCTCACATTCATGAGCTGCTTAGAAGAAAATAGAAACACAATCGTGTGAACCGCAGAAGAAAGCATCATGAAAAATTCATCTTTTATGAATTAGCAAAGTCAGACGCTGGTCAGTTTTTAATCAAAATTACATGAGTATTCTGTTCAAATTCCAAAGGCAACAAATGAACAAACCAAACAAGCAAGAACCAGTTTACAAGGTAAAAAGGCAGTTTCTCCAATATAAAAAACTTCTCTTCTATGCTCTCCATAATATGGGAAATAGAAAAGAAAAAAAGAATAATTTTTACGTAACAGACCTTTCCCTTTTGTACGCTGCTGTTCCACCATTTTTCCTTGCACTGCAATTGAAACTTCACGAGCCTGAATCATAGATAGAAATGAATTCTCAAGCATTAGAGCAACCTACATTCTTTTATGGATCTGATATGTATAGTAGACTAGGGATAGACAAGTATAACAGAAAACTTCATTAAGCAGAACGCTAAGATTTATTTAGACTGACTAGAAAGGTTAATATTTTATAAGCATGAGTTTTTCCATGTAAAATTTTCTGGTGCTATAAAACAAGAGAAGATGTAAACTGCATATGTCCAATAACTAACAGCTATCACCTCGTAACTACAGAATTTGAATATGTCCGTCTGATTACTACTACAACGAAGGAGAAAAGAAACATAGTTGGACAAAGAAGTGCATAAATAAAAATGGCAGAGTTAAAGCAGATTCTGAACCTAAAAGAAACTCTTACCTTGTACTCATCGATAGCAGCCTGTGCAAATGCTATATCGACATCCTTCTCCCTATACAAACACCAAAAGAGAATTGATAGTTGAGGGGATAGAAGGATACAGAATTACAAGTTCATAAAAAAACTCTTAATATATGAAACAAAACACAATCCATGTAAAAGGTTGTGGAAAGTTTAGATGAAAAATATACCAAGTAGCTTCAGCATAAGAAAGCCCTTGCCACTTTACAAGATACTCTGGCACCACGTCACCTAAATCATCTTTGCAAATTCGATCTGCAATTATTCTTTCTACCTAAATAACAGAAACAAAATTAGCTCACATGAGGAATACTCCAACACAAATGCAAAAAAAAGGATAGATGCAAACAAAGGGGGAGGAGATGTAAAATGAGACTGCAAAACGTACTGAATAAAACTAACCTGACAATTCTGCTTAATGATGTCCAGATCCATTTCTTTGCTCACATCACTGACCTCAATCTAAAAGGTTGAAAAATAAGAATTTCATATATTAGATACCATCACAACGTTACTGGCATATATATCTGACACATTCCAATACATTCTGTGGTACGATGGTGCCTAGATATAAACAAAAAGTTATCATCTTACATGGTACACATGTTTTAACAGGAAAAATAAGAAATAGAACCATGACATGGGATACAATAACTCAGAAAATGTTGCCGTCATTCAAACATTACCTCCTCACGTGAGAGTGCTGTCCTGTACCTAATCTCCTCTGTCACTTTCTTTGTGTAGTTAAGTACCTTCTTGAAGCCACTAAGCTGCGGGAACACAGCATACACAACGAAACAATGGTTTAGAAAAGGAATCAACATCATCACAATACAATTTTCAAAGCAGTTCACATAGCAGATATTCATAGCTGTAAAAGTGGCAGGAAATATCGTGGGTATAATACATTGATCAAAAATAAAATTAAAAAGGTGTCATTCGGACATACATTCTGGAGATCGCTCAATGACTTCCACTGACAATGCAAATGAGATTGACCTTTCCATTTTATTAGGAATTCCATTTCATTCCAATCTGGTTGAGTATCAAAAAGTTGGCTTAGTAGCACCGGAACTGTTAATTTTTTATTCGTGTGAGCATCTCCACTCATGCCCTTTGGCTGATGCCAAAGCACTTTTTCAATAGCATCACAATCCTCCTCTTCAATGTCATCCTAACAAACATATGTCAAAAACAAAAAGGAAAAATAGAGAATATGAGTCCTTCAAAATCCGGGCTACGCTTCAAAAGGGCTCTAGTCAAGTATATAACCTTGAAATGAAACAACATTTCATACCTTCTGAGTTTTTCGATTTCTCCCATCATCTATTTCTTCACTGTCCTCGCTCTCCACATAAGACACTTTTCGAACTGATCTGGTGGAGCTCCGAACTTCACTACTCTGTCCTATATTATTTGTAGACCTTCCATTGTTTTTCCCTAGAGTTGTCCCTCTTCTGGGCATGCTTCTAAAACCCTCGTCTATGTCATTGTCAGAATCATCCTCTGAGAAGTCCTCTTGATATGATGGTTTCCTCTTTTGACGACTAGAAGCCTGGGCTGATTTCCTATCGAGTCCAGAGCTCAACTTCCGGAAACCTTTACCTTGTTGTCTAGCCTTAGGCTTTTTTGTGTCGTAGTCATCCTCGGAATCAGGGAGATCGAAATCATCATCACTGTCAGGATCTTCATCAGAAACGTCCCAATCTTGGTCATGCTAAAAGCAAACAATCACTTAGTTGGAAGAAATCTCATCAAAACTATAACAAGTTAAACGCTAGAACACAACATGTTACTATAATGAAGTGTTCTCCTTTCAAATAGTAAACGTAGTTGAGAAATGGCTCAGAAAGTATCTACTTCATTCTGAAAAAAAAAAGCTGTAACCCAAAACAAGAACTGTAAGAAATTAAACCTTCTTGCTTGCATCACCACCAGAAGCAGCATCATAGGGCTCAAAGTCAGCGTCTTCAGGGTCATCCTCTGATGAAAATAAGATCACAATGTCACTGAAGCTCAAACTAAGTATACGGCATGAGAAGTGTTCACGGGAAAAGTGAAAAACATGGACACAAATTTCTAGTAACGTTACAAATTAAACAATGCAGTGAATCTATAAAGGAACAAAAAAATTACAAAGAGTTTACCATCTTCCTCCTCTTCATAGTCTATATCAGCATCACCGTAGTGAATATTTTTTTGAATTGCTCTCGAGGTCCTTGACTTGCTATGGATAGAAGATCCCGTCTTGGGCAGTGATCTAGAATTTATAGGATCGCCAAACGCTTTGTACTGGACATGGTCACTTTGATTATCTTCATCTTGTTCGTAATATTCATCAGAGAGCATTTCCTCAGCTGGAATATCAGCTTGACCACTCTGCTGCTTGTTCATTGCATTATCCTCCTCATTTTCATTTTCAGAATCTAATTTTTCACCGTTCGATAGATAATCTTCAGAATGTTTGTAACCAGAAAGTGAATGCTTGGCAGAATCAGCGCCGTCTCTCTGTCCCATTGGCTGACAGTCTTTCCAAAAGGTGGAACCCCACTTCCCAGATACACCCGTCCTCCTTCCCGAAGGAACAGCTGCCCCCGTCTGGTTTTGCTGCCCAATACTAGATCCCGGCTCTGCTTCGCATTGATACTGAATGTCCATGTTCATGTCAAAGCCTCTTTCGGTATAAGTAGCATCCATATCTTGATGTAAAGGTGAAGAACTCTGGAAAGTAGCAGCGTCCTGATTGTCATCGAGAGCACTAGGCGATACAGTATCGTTAGAGTAGTTCCTAAAGAAAGCCATATTCTCACATGAAAGCAACCAATTCCGAAACAGCTCTCAATCTCCTGCAGCCAACAACAACAAAAAAAAAAGAAAAAAAAAAAGAAAATTGAATTATTAAGATGCAAAAAATGGGGTACTAAACATTTTGTCATTGCCAGCAAAGCAGAGACACTAAGAATGGCTTTCTGAATTCAAAGCAGATCTTGTACAATTGGGCAAACATGAATATCAATATCAGGAGGTTCAAATCAAAGGGATCAAAACACGTCTACACTCCAATAAACCCTCACAAACTCAATTTGAATCGATGAAAAGGAACAAGGAACCCTAGAAATCGGAAAACTGCAAGGAAGGAGCCAAACAAGAGGAGAGATGGTTAGGAAACAACGAGGCGGCGTCGATTTGGGGAAATCAAACAAGTCCGGTGAAGGAATCTCACCGGGGTAATCTAATCGGAGAAAAGAGGCGACGGAGCTTTAATCCGACGCTGGTCTGGTGATGGTAGATCGCAATTCGGAGGTCGTCCCGTTGATTGGGGGGGAGAAAGACGATGACCGGTTACCGAGTTTCGGATGGGGAAGCGAAGGGATTTTCAAGTGAGAGAAGGCGTGCGTATGCTCGCTTGTGTCTGGTTAGAGATATAGAGATTGGGGTTACCGGATGCTTAATGGTTTTTTTTTTTTGCTGTATTTGTATATAACCCTTCGTCTAATTATTCTTTAGTGCTTTTATTTTTGGACTTTGGACTATTTTTTGCACGGGTTGGCAGTGATATATTATTTTAGGGTTACTTCAACTTCTGCAGCTTATAAACCCGAGTTGTCACACTGAACCGAACCAGTTTTTTGGGTTTTTTTGGTTAGTTTAGTTGTTCAAATTATAGATTGATATGTAATATTTTCAAATCATTTCTGAGGATTGGATAACCAAATTGATTTTTAAAAAATTTAAACCTTATTACACTAAATTTAATCAAACTAATTCACACCAAAGAACTTAACTAACTCCACTAAATCAAAATTATCTGAATTTAAACAGTTTTAATTGACGATTTTAAACCAAACAAAAAATTAAAGTGTCTGTATAACTTTCTAAGAGCATCTCCAATGTATACTTCTATATTTTTCTTTTAAAATAAAGATCTTTATTATAGAAATGAAATTTCTCCAATGCTTGTATAATAGAGTTTTTCTATTTTATATGAAAATATAGAAGAAATTTACTTTTTGTTTTTATATTTAGAGGTGAAAATAGCATATCTCTATATTTTCTCCTATAAATAGAGAAACTCTATTATAGATGCATACATTGAAGCAATTTCACCTCTATAATAGAGTTTTTCTATTTTAGAAGAAAATATAGAGATGAAAATAGAGATGATCGGAGATGGTCTAATAATTAAACTATATTTTGATAGAAATTTTCTTAGTTAAATTTATGGGCTAGTCTAACTACTCGATGATAGATCTACATTACTATCTACAGTAGAACCTCTATAAATTAATAATGTTGGGACTTTGAAATTTTATTAATTTATAGAGATATTAATTTACAAAAGTTTCATTATTTAGATTTCTTATTTTAAGATATATTTATTCTAAAATAAGAAAAACATTTGATTTTAGTGTATAGACATTAATTGTTATTTTTAAAAATTTGACATTTATATTAATTATATTATTTGGTGTATATAATATATTGCATAGAACTTAAATGTGGTTTTAGATATAATATTACTAAATCTCATTAAAATATATTAAGTGTTAAGAAAATATAAATATAATTTTATTGTGAATATGAACACAAACCATATAATAATAGGTTTTTACTTATATAAAATATGTATACATATAAATTATTAATTTATGATTTTAATGGGACTATATATTTACACAGAATTTTTTTAAAAATTATTGTCTTATTATTTAATCGATTTATGTCAAAATTTTGAACCGACCCAAGTTGGGACCGACGAAATTAATTAATTTACAGAAATTATTAATTTATCGAGTATTAATTTATAGAGGTTCTACCATATATATGTATTATATCTATGTATAGATTTGCTGATCAAAAGGATTAGAAAGAAGATTGGCGGTGGACAGTCTTTGAGAGTTTGGAATGACCTGTGGTGTGACTTTGGAGGTAGATACAATCTCTGGATGAAACACCCTTAATCATCAATCTTGACCTTATGGTTAGTGACCTCCTGGACCATGAACTTTTCTTTGAGGAGGATGGGTATTGGCTTGCATCCCAGTCAAATCTGAAGATGCATTACAGGCTGCTAATTTTCAACCATCAGTGAACTGTCTAAGGGAACAAGCTGTCTTACTCATACGGAGCCTAAGATCAAAAGTTTTAATGGCTAACTTTGAGTAATGCAATCCCAGTAGCTGAGACCTTATGAGGAAGAGGAATAAAGGCAGATTTGCATTGCCAATACTGTGGTATGGAACCTGAAATGGTCAACCATATTTTTTTCTCTTGTCACGTTGATAGGCAAATATGGGCTCTATCCCACTTTCCTTTACCTCATAATGGTTTTGATGAGGATCCAATTTACGTCAACATCCATTACTTGTTTCAGGTGGGCAAGAATATTAAGATTCCTCTCGAGGTCAGACGTTTATTCCCTTGGGTTTTGTGGTTCACTATGGAAAAATAGAAACAAGTTTCTTTGATGGGAAAGCATTTGACGGAAGAGATTGCATTGCAAAGATCAGGGAAGAAGCGAATGTGTGGTGTCTTTTTGGATCAGCAGGAAAAAGCTAAAAGATACAGAAAAGATGAGCTAACTCTCTTCTTTGTTCTCGGATGAAACGATAAGAATTTATTGTAAAGGGAACTTGAAGTGCAGAGAATATGGCTTGAAGAAAGAGAGGATGAACATCATCTCCAGAGAACACCTCCGACTCCAACTTCTCCATGTGAGGCCACATCTACACAAAAGTAAAGATTCCTCATTTTATTAAAAAGTCTTAAGCTCTTGCAACAACAAAAAACACTATTAAGTTAATTTACCTCCTTTGCATATTGTCTTGTAAACGCCGTGAGATAGCCAAGTGTTGATAAGCACCACTGTTGTCTCTCACCAATCTCAGACCTTTTCTTTGTGTTCCCATTCTCACTGTCAACCTCCATCGCAGATGAGTTTTTATCTTCCGCACCTGTAGATTTCAGATCCTGCAATGATCTTGCTTTTGTTGGTTCTGGGAGCCGCTCCTTGAGGACTGCAGAGAAACTCTGAAACATCTGGAGCAGTAGAACCTATGAACAACCAAAAGAGCCAATATGGATTAAAAAAAAAGGGAACCACAGAGTATAACATCATCCATCCACAGGAAACAAAACTTAATAGAATACCTCGGTTTCAGAGAGAGCCTGTTAAGAAGAGCCTCTTTCACCTCTAGGGACTCCCGAAGAGATAACTCTGCCTCCCCTGTCTTCTCCACCGTCGTTTTTCAAACGCTTCATCTTTAATGGATCGTCACCAAGTACTGGCTCACCCTCCACTAGGAGAAGTTTGCTCTCAGCAGCCTCCAACTCTACTCTTGCATTTGCTGAAGCTTTCTCAGCAACCAAAACATTTTTCTTAATGCTTGATATTTCTTTCCTCAAATCAGAGATGCGATTATATGTCTTGTTAAGTGCATTCCCCAGAATCTACAGAGAGATAGAAACAAAATTCAAGCAGAAAAAAAAAACAAAAAGAGAATATTCTCTGCAAAGCTAAATGAGTTGGAATGCAATTTACCTCCCATGGCTGATCAGACACATGAAATTGATCAACATTTTCCGGGGAGAAGACCCATCTAACAATTGCCTGATTAGATACGAGCCTATAACCCATCATCCTATCGATTTCCACCACAGTCATTTGCACGTTATTTTACCAGTATGTACTAACTTGAGATAACAGCATCACCTGTTTATCATTATCAGGGCAAAGTTTCGCAAACACTTGGCCATATCGCTCCAGGACAGTGACCAAATGAGTGAAATTTTTTGATCCGATGTCGAGTAAGGTCTGTGCAACTACTGTAAGAGTAACTTCAAATCCATGAACTGGATATATCGTTTCCTCAATCCACGACATCATGTCACGTGCATATTGTTTTTCCTTGACCTTCCTGTTGAGTTCAGCTGACAATTCATGTTCTTCTGTTTTCTCTTTACCCTCTTCCAAAGAATACATATAAGCCCGACCAACCTTTGCAGGAAGCAATTCTTCTAGACCACTGGCATTATGCTCTCTATGACACACAAAATAACTTCTTTAATGGAACAAAACTAAAACCATGTGATACAATGAAACATAATTCCAAATAGCCTGAGATTTCTAGTAAAATCTAAGAGAGAGATTATGTGATGATGACGTTTGCCAGTTCCTAATAGCCTCAGATTTTCTAATGTAACAGAAAATTTTATATCATAAATAATCATGTTTGGCAGGTGATCAGTTTACCTGCTTAATTTTATCCCAGTGAGACAAGCGTACTTCCCTTTGAAGAACCTCCTGAACAAATACACGCTTAGGGGCCCATTTGGGAAGGTCCAACACATAAGCCCACTCTTCCCACGGCCAGATGAACTGGAAGTTGGATCTGTTAAACATGGTTCATCGATAACAACATGGTTCATCAACATCATTATATATGTAAATTCTACACTGAAAATAATATACTTACAAGTGGTGTGAAAACCAGAGGATAAGGCGTGTCCTAGAATCCATGTCTAAGTCGGAAATTTTCTCAAAGAGTGCACGAACAGCTCCAGCAACAACAGCAGGAAAGGCACCCGGAAGAGCCTAAAATATTTGAATATTTGGAATCAGGTAAAGAGCCTAAAACAAAGAAGTGACACCAGTGATCTAAAAACCATCAAATGATCAGAGTAATCCTTTGTTGCTACCTTACAAAGATCCATAATCACTATTGTATAATAAAGAGTCTTGAACGGTGGCTGTGGTAGCAGCAGTATCTGAAAAAAAAAGGTGATCCAATTGTGCTTTATATACGTTGGAAACATTTTAATGAAGAGCTAATTCCGAATTAAAACAAGAACAGAACTTCACCTGAGAAAATAGTGTCTCTGCCATAAGATACTCAAAAAAAAAATGGTAAACCATTCCCCGGAGAGAGAATGTGAAAAGCCCTGGTGGCCACGTGGAAATCTGTAATCAACAAGATGAGGCATAGGAACTACAACATAAAAAAGTGTTAAATTGTATTGGCTTGCAGTCTTAGTGGTACAAAGAGAAATTAAAGCATTAAAGAAAAATGCATACCACTATCAAGTTTCCATCCATTGGAAGCCAGAGACTGTGTTCGATCCCATAGATCCTCCACGAAATCCTAAGGAAACCACAAACAACAAAGACAAACCAAAACTTACTACATATGATACAAGAAAGAGGGAAATTTAAGAACGGTCACAAGTTGAATTAATAGCTTATAACATTTCGTAAAGAAAACAGCTAAGTGATCATTACTGCCAAATAGGCCAGCCATGATAAACCTAGAATTAGACTACCAAAGTTGATTACATATGATACAACATGCCACATCATTACATAACCAGAAGCGCATGATCTTGAATTATAACAGCCTTCAAGGCAAATTTCATACTTTTCTACTAGTTAATAGTATATTTTCTGGAATGTCTTTAATCACATAGCAGTACCTCAGCGAGTTCTGCTCCTCCCCATGGGAGACTTGACAAGATGCATATAACGTAAAAGTCAGCTTGTGCCTGCCATGATGGATTTCCTTTCTCTTCATCCACAGTGGTCGCAGCAGATGATAACAATGTTTGGAACACGACAATCAACGAAGCAGGTTGAATAACTTTACTGCACAGCTTAAGAACCCTAACAGAAAAAAGAAAATCATGTTAACAAAATAGAGAAACATTTACAGCTTTGAGAAAAATACCGCATATTCATTCTTGTATGCTTCCCAATTTTAAAAGTTCGGGTGCTTTTATTAGCGTATTACAAAATATGAACTTGCATATCAGAATAATGAAAACGACTATGTAACAAGATTAGTAAATATTACCAGGGAAGTCATAAAGCATAGCAGTATACGGATACTGTTGCAGTTTCCAGAATCTAAAGCGACCTGTCATGTTCAACCCAGTAAAAGCAGTTAACAGTATAAATGAAACTAAGTAGAAAATCGTATTTAACAATTTAGCTATGAAACATAATTCTTCTTGGGCATTGATGAGCAGATTATTCACCTGGAAATTATCTTGGAAACTTTCTACTATCTTCTGGACAAAGTCTTCATTTTCCAAGTTCAACAAGCCAATCTTACACATGTAAATTTTTTTTAAGTATATGTAAGACATTATATTGAACTAATATATAACAGAGAACTGGATACTCAGTTCAGTATAGATCTAAATGCTGATCACAAAACAAAATTCCCAAAATATGTCTTCATGCATACTCATACAGAGCGAACAATTATATAGCATTTTCTTCATTACTTAGAAGTAGGAAACATAACTAATGTGTGTTCTTTTCTGTGAGTAGGTATATTTATACTAAATGTCATCTATGAAATGTTAAGAACAAAATGATCCACCTTAAGGTAATATATTCCATGTTTCTTGGTCGATGAAGTGACTTTTCTAAGCAATCCTTGGGACATTTCTTCTGAGCTAATTCTTATTTGATATGCATCAATTCACACAAATCATAATAAGACTTGATCAAAATCTCTACAAGCAACACACTCAGAAAAAGCAAGAAGACTTACCAAAGTCCCATACAAGGGAATCTTATGAGGCAATTGTTCAGCACATTGCAGTAGAAACTGTTTAAGATGAAAATCACAAACACGGGTCAAGAAGTCTAGAAATGAAATAATATACACATCAATACATCTGAACATAAATGCTAACCACATTGGTAATGAAGATGTGGATATATTACAGAAACTAATGAAGAGACAAAATTAGACAAAGGAAAACGTGAAGCTTAGTTACAGGTGAAACTTGGTCCCCAGAACGCTCGATTTCTCTACGAATAACACCAAAACAAGTCTCCTGCATATACAGAAGATGTCTAGCAAGCGAGATGCAGCAAAAAGATTTGCGATAGAAAATTAGAGTTTAAGAGCGAAGGAGAGTACTGACGAGATGGTCTTTGAAGTCGGAGGAAGTGCCGTACTTTGGGCCCTTCTCGCCGATTTAGAGGACAAGAGTCTTCCAATTGCTCCTCTCTCTCACTCACTCACTCACTCAGTCACTGCCTCCTTCCCTCGGCCCTAAGCTTCTTCTTCTCCAAGGTTTAATGTTATACCGGTCTGGTCAACAATTAAGAAAACAAACCGGTTTATTATATTTCCGGGACACTGAATAATTCTGGTTCAATTGCAGATCAATCATTATTATTCAATCTCTATGAATTAGTAACATTACACCATAATATTCCATTAATAATGTAACAAAATACTAGATATCGATCCGCGCAACCGCGCGAGTTTTTGTTTCTATTTATTTTTATATAAATATTTTGTTCTCAATTCTAAATTGGTATATATTATAATATATGTGTCTATCAATTTTTAAAACATAATAAGTTTACGGTATATTTTTTTCATTGAATAGATTGTTTTAAATTTTCACATGTATTTGTATCTTCTTCTATATATATATTTTTGGATTATTATTTTATTATTAAAATCGTAACTATATATATAAAGATTAGTAAAATATTGTTTTATTGTCGTATTCAAAGATATTGTAACATTTCACAAATATAGAATTTTTTTAAAAAATTAAAATTTTCGCTTCATAGATTTATATTATCGAGTAAATAATTAAATATTTAGTTTTTGTTTAATTTTTAAAATAAATTATATAGTTTAAAATTTGTTTTTCATTGGTTTAAGGTAGTAAAGATTAATCATTGTTAGAAAATATGATTTTTGTTATTTTAAAAAAAAAATCTTTATAATTTTAAAAGTTAACATCGACAAATATTTAAATATTTAATATATGGAGGTATAATATTACAACATTAAATTATATCTATTCAATTTATAATATCTATAAATCCAATGGATCATCTATTCTTTAAATCAAATTATTGATAGTCCAATAAAAATTTCTGGTAGACCCAACATTTAAATGATAAGATTAGAGATTAAATGTAACATGACTTTCTAGGAATATGTCAATTAGGTCTATTTTTAAAAAAAAATTACACATAAATCAAAGTTGTGACTTCTGTTTTAATATATAAGACTAGAAGTTTTCCTGCGCCATGCGCAGAAATAGTAATTTTTAACATAACATTTTTTATTTCAAAAGAAAATTTTGATTTATATTTCAACATTATTAATTTATATTTTA